>NW_024365381.1:6881816-7170054 GCF_014805655.1 Passer montanus | reverse complement strand
GGGGCCGCCCCTCGGGCGCCTGGGCCGGGCCGGGAGCGCGGCGCTGCCCCCGCAGGCCGCAGGGGCGGCCGGGGCTGCCGGCTTGGGGCTGCCCTCAGGTGGAGCGGACACGTGAGACGCGGCACTGCTCCTGTGTCTCCTTCCTCGCAGAATCACGGAATCGAGGAGGTTGGAAAAGACCTCTGAGATCATCGAGTCTGACCTGTGACCGAACACCACCCTGTCAACTGGACCCTGGCACTGAATGCCGCGGCCAGCTTTCCTTAAACACTTCCAGGGACGGTGACTCCACCGCCTCCCTGGGCAGCCCGTTTCAGTCCAGTCCATTCCCGCCGTCACCTCCCATCTCTCTGCCGCGGGGTTCTCTGCGGCCCCGGGCGGGACCCACGGGAGCCTGTGCCCGAGCAGAGCCGGCTCGCCCGCCGGGCCACCGCTCCTTCCTGCTCGCCCCCCGCCCGCTGCGGCTCTGCTGGGCCCTGGCTGTGCCAGGCCACTGCAAGCCCGTGCTCCTCCACCCTCCCTGGCGTCTCCCCGCTCGCCTGCTGCTGCTGCTGCATCCTCAGCCCAAGCTTGAATACCCCAGCCAGGCTGGAGCCTGTGTGGGAAAAAAAGCATTTAATCCCATCGAGAGTCCCCTCTGCCTCTGGGAGGCTGAGGCACAGGCGGCACCCATGACACACTGTCTGGAAGAATGAAGAAAACAGGTTACAAGTAGTTTTACTGGGTTGTTTGTGTTCTTGGCTGTGTTTTTCAGTAACAGGGAAAAACGTCTTTTCAGCGTGCAACAGTTAAGTTTGACTTTGAGATGCAAAGTCAAAGGGGAGCTGCACTCCCCTGGTTTTTCAGGCTAGCCTGCCTAGATCATTGCTCAAGGCATTAGAAGAAATGTTCTGTGTAACCAGACTAGTAAAAAAAAAAGCTTTCTTAGATAACTAAGAAGTCATGAAGAGATGACTTTAGTCCATCTCTCCTTCCTTCGGTTTAACCGTATAAAAATCTGAGCCATTTAACTCTGTAATTCTTCACAGTGAAATCCACACTTGGATTGGGATTACCACTAATGGTACCCTATAGATCGTGTTTTCTTTTGGATCTGTTCTAAACACTGAGATACAAAGATTAGTTTTAGAAGTCCCAAAATAACGTTATGTTTTTTCTTATTGTGTGAAAAGGCTTAAGACACTAAGGTATGTCCTGCCCACTTCCCTACAGAGGAAAGTCTGAAAGCCTCTTACCTTTTCACATTGTGGCTCAAACTCCCCAGGGCAGTAATGCCTTGTAAGTGCTTGGAACATCTTTTAACATCTATTAACATCTATTAACATATTAACATCTATTTCTGTTCTGACCAATAATGAGGCGCTTTGCATCAAGTGAACACAACTGGAACACTGCAGGAGATACAGGTGTTAGTGGACTGCAGAATTATTTACTTGGGAAATAAAAAAGAGCGGGAAACCATGACACTGGTAATTTGTGTCTGAGCAGCACCAAGCATGGTTCTTCTCACCTTCATATGAGCATGGTTCATGAAAGTTCACATGAACGCATTTTTAGAAAGCTCTTTGACAAAGGACCTTAGAACCAAAGGATGTTTAAAATGTGACACTTGCCTAGAAGATATCACTGCAAAAAGTAGGTAGGTTCATCAGTTATCTGTTCATTGTTGAACTCTTTTTTCTACATACAAGGTTACGATGGTCAGACAAAAAAAGCCACAAATTCTGCTTACAGTTTCCTTCAGCTGATAGCATTTGTGCATTCCTTTCCACAGCAAATCTCATTGTCTCCAATTTGCATGTTGTCCAGCAGCCATTTTTTAAACCAGGATAAGGGAATTTTCTTCAATATAGTGTGAAATCTGTCATAAAATAAAGGAGGATTCTCATCAGTTCTAAAATTTCCATTTCCCTTCTTTACTGTCTTGTACCTGTAGCTGAAGTCTAATTTTTTTGCCAGAAGGGGTTACCAGACCAGGTTAAGACTGAGCTTGGGATATCTCTTGGATCTATCTGCTTAAAGATCTGTTTGTTTCTTTGGTAACCAATCTCCTCCCTCTGGCTTTCACAAGGCATCACAGAAACCCTGATATTAGCCCTCACCCAGCTGGCAAATCCATTCAGATGCTACTTGAATGAGATGTGCTTGGCTAATTCCACCCAACAGATTAAAATACTCTGTCAGGCCAAGAAGTTGTCATACCTGAAAACAGTTCACAATAGAGCACAGGATCAGCAGCATTATTTGTAAAGACCCAGATAACCTTTTGTGTTTTGAATCACTTCAGTAGACGGCTCTTATGGTTCATTTTGCCTTGTGGGTGCTGTTTGGTGGTATGCTGAGCACACAAAAATTACTCTGAGAAAATGAACATTTTAGCTTGAATTTAACAAAATCTTCAAATTAAAAAGAAAATATACAGAGAAAGAAGGTGAATGGGAGGATGAGGAATGACAATGGAATGATTATTGGGAAGATCAAAGCTTTTAATCTTCCTTTGTTTTGTCTTAGGTGATTAATCTTTCATATGAGGATCTATAAAGACAGCTTTTAAAGGAAATGAGAAAACTACTTACCAAAGTAGGATAAAGCTTTCTGTTCCATCACTTGTTCAAAGTGTTCAGTTATTATCTTTAAGTAGAATGGAACTGAAAAGAAATACCCAAGTGATACCTTTTGTGAGCTTGGATCTTTGAACATTTTAATTTTAGACAACATTTTTTCTATATTTTTACTGTCTGGGATTATAGAAACATTAAAGCCTGCTTGAGGCTGCAGAACCAGTGTATTTAGGCAACTTTATTTATTATAGAACTTTCTTTTTAAGATTGGTGCATTCATTCCACAGACAAATATTTTTTAACAAAGAAATGTTCATCTTTGATGAACTGAATTTGACATGAATTGGTGTCACTGTTTGCCAGCAGAGTGCAGATATAATTGTGATCAATCTAAATCTGGCTGATTGCAATCAATAGAAAAGAGAAAAAATAAATTCAGACTCAAGCTGAGGAATCAGCCTAACATGGAACAAAATGTTTTCTTTGAAACCATTGCCCTCTGGAGGGGAAATGAAAAATCACCAAAGGATTAGGTAAAAATTCCTTTTTATGTCACTGTTTAACCATATTTATGCTTTGCAGTCTATGAATGGTTCTACAGACAGTTGCGAAAAAGCAATGCTGTCAGAAGGGCCTCACTGGCCACAGTGCTTATGTGGGTTGGAGAAGTAATCCCCATCTGTCTGCCCCATAACTCTCCTCCCCTTTATCTCTAAACTCTTTATCTCTAAACTCACGGAGCATCAATTCTACAGCAGATGTACTTTCCCTTCTAACTGCACCTTGGAGCCCTTCCAGGCTGGTGTCATCCCTCTTTATTTGCCAAAATACTTTCTAATGCAATCCCTAAGGCATTCTTGTCTGCCTGATGCCAGACTCTGTATTCCATTCTCTTTCTTGACCTTTCTGCTGTTTGTTTGGTTAGTTCTTTTATGATAATAGAATAAATCTTGATTACCCTTTTCTTCTTGATCTTTAATTCTTGCACTGCTCTGAGAAATTGTGTACTCTTCTTTTTATCTCTCTGCTTTCATGTCTGACATCTATTGAAATAGACTTTTTTCCTCCTGTCTCTGAGAACTTCACAGGGATTTTTCCCTTGGCCTTCAGATATTGATAGCTTATATCTTGGATAATCACATTTAAATGTCACCTGTAATTGAATATGAATGAAAGTGAGCTCCTACCTGCTCAGACTTTGTCTATATATTCTCCCTGTGTTGCTGGGGAAATGACAGCATCTCTCAGTGAACTTTCCAGTCTGATTTACAGCAATCTGATATCTCCTGACTACAAATTTGATGATTGTTTTAACTCTTAAGTAGACACATGCACCAGACATCTGAAAGAATGTAACAGGAGCACTAGTCTACATGTAGGGCTGGTTGCATTGGGTATCTAATGTTTTGATGAAGAGTGCAAAACACCAAAGTCCATAAACCAAATTCTGCATTAAGCGAGAAAAAAAAAATAGAATTATTGGTCTCCATAACCCAGCAACAGAAATCCTAAATTTTGAAATCAATGCAGGAATCCAATTTCATTTCAACATTTTTCATTGTTCAAGACAACAAATGCAGTTATGTTTTTCTCCTTGATAGCATCTAGAATTTTTGCTTATTTCCTTTTCAATAACCTCATTCTGCATTCACGTTCATCTGGGTAGCCAGAACATCTTCCTCTCTGGTTTCTAGTGTCCTCTGCCACTCCTTAAATCCTTCAGATAAAAAAATTTTACAACTCCAAGTAAGGTCATAATATTTATGAGTAGGGTCATAAACCCAGCAGCAGTTCAGCTGCAGAAAAAGGTTAATCTCCAGAAGAGATGTCTTAAATCTGGGAGTACTATTCATCCCTCAATGTGGGGTTTTAAGCTCAGAAATAGGAATGATTCCCAGAGGATTGGTGCCTCAAATAAAAACAGAAAGTGAGGTTGTTAGTGTAACACTTTGGGGCACTATTTTTAATCCAGAAAAGAAAGAACAAGCAATAAAAACTGTCCTTCTTCCACTGTTTTCCCCTACTAAGTTGTACTCAAATTAGTGATTATCTTATCTCTTTGTATCTGTTTGCTGATTCTTGTTTTTCCTCTATTTGTGAGGAAATAACAACCTATGAGATAGCTCAGGGATCTGTGAGAAAATAGGTAAAGAACCAACAAAAAGAACCAACAAAAGTTTCAGCAGTTGATACTGCCTAAGGAAAATACTTAGGTGTTAAATCCTGCTGAAATAAGACATTTGTGGTTTTTAGATTCTTCTTCTTCTTTTAGGTTCATCTTCCCTGAAAGGCAGCATAGTAGTGGTAATTATGTTAAAGACAAGACCTTCCTCTCTGATCATGCTGCAGTGTAAAGCTTGTGCTTTATATATTTGTCACCCAAAAGTGTGACACTACAGTTTTATAAACCTGAAATGCAATGATTTTTCTCTTGAATGCAAACTAGATGTACGGTAAGACAGCTGTAAGATACTGTAAAGCATACACAAACAACATCATAATTCTCTTTGTTCCCTTTTTCTAAGTTTTCACTGAAATAATCTTACATGCTATGCTTTATGAGTCTTTTTTGGTATAGACTTTCAGTTTGTCTGTATGATACTGCACCCCAGTGTGATAACTCTCCCCTCCCTTAATTACTGACGCAAGAAGATTTGTGGCTAATCTGTGCTGTACCGTTAACAACATGGATGTCTGAATACAGCATCAGGCAGAATCACTTTCAAAATTGTTCTTTTTAAAAGCTTTGATTGAATATTCCTCTGTTTTTTCAGCTTTCTTTCAGCAGATGATAAACAACATCTATTAACTGCCAGCCAGCATGTCTGTTGTTCCCCAGCATTAAAATTGTTGCTCAAAATCTCCTTTATTTGGGTCCCTAATTCTGTAAGTTTTATTGCAAATATTCTGAAACTGAGATCAACCTTTCTTTTTTTTTTCCTTTGAGAACCATGCTCAGAAAAATCTTTCTTATGTCATTTCATCACATGCTATAAAACGAGTATTGGCACAGAGTATTCAGGTATGGCATCCAGTACCTTTGTAGATGTCCATGCTGATCCCAATATAATGTCTTCCTTATAAAATGCCAGTAGATTTCATTTACCCATCAAGCAATGGAGGCATAGCTGCTTGATTTGTAATAGTGAATTATGGAGGATTGCTTGTCATGTGTTTCAGCATGTGTCATATGCCGTAAGCAAAGCTGGCCTACCTGATACCTTTAAGAAAGCAGTAACAGCTACACAATTGTCTTTAAGGAGGGAAAAAGTTGTTTTGATACTAAGAGAATAATCCTTTCCTCATAGCTGTGTGGAGCTATAGGGATTGTCTTCATTAACTTGGGTACATCTATAAACTGCATTGCCAATTCCATACCATTCTCATGAATCTGCATCTTTCCAGAAGGTTGCAAAAATTGCTTTGGAATATACTGCATGAATACTGCTCAATTTTGCAATATTTCCTAAAAAGCATAGTCAAAACCATTATGCTTGGTAGCTCTACTGCTTGCAGGATCTTCAATGACTGTCATTCTCCCAGCAGTAATTTTTCTTTCACGGGAGCTGATAGGCTGTATTGGCTCGGTGAGCCAGCACTGCATACCAGTGTACTGAATCAGCTCAGTATAGGACAGTTTTGGTATGTAACCCAGCAAGCCTCTGTGCTGAGTTAT
Organism: Passer montanus; assembly: GCF_014805655.1. Classification (NCBI taxonomy): domain Eukaryota; kingdom Metazoa; phylum Chordata; class Aves; order Passeriformes; family Passeridae; genus Passer; species Passer montanus. The sequence goes on along the minus strand of NW_024365381.1, from coordinate 7,163,817 downwards.
TTTTCTTTGCTCCAGGCACAGCAATTAAGAGGTATTTTTTACTACATTTGCAATGCAGGCAATTCGTTCCTCTTCCCACTGTTGTAGTCCGGGAAATGCAATACTCTGACGTTGTTTATTCTTTGCAGCATTGCCTGAGAACATTTTAGATGGGATTCCAGTAAGCTGAGGCTGAATAGCAGCTCCATTTGCATGGGGAAGCAGTCCTTTGCCACACCTTGCCTCTTCAAGGTCTGTCAGAGTGACAGTTTTAGTCAGCACAGGATATTCTCAGTGATCCTGGTTTCTGCAGTTAAAGGACCTTATCTACCAGTTCAGTCAGTCAGCAATGCTCAAGAGTAGTTATTCTGGTTTTGCTTTGCCAAATGAATGACTTCAGAACAAATGTCATGAGTTTTATAGTCACCGTTGTTACATTTACCACTGCAGAAATTAAGTCTTTTGGAAGTATTTAGTTAAGTCTTCAGTCCCGTCTCTTCAGCTTATCTTGGGTTATGACATACTTGTAATTGGGGCAAATACATTTACTTAACAACAATTCAGCTCTCAGAATTTGAAAGAGTATATCTCATTAATGTCATTTCTCTGGAGAACAATCACTCCTTGCTTGGCATCTGATCCCTATATTTTGATGGATTTAACATTTTTCCTTAGGATAAGGTTATTTCTGATGGCCCTGTTATTTGCATCCAGACAGGTTGTTTGAATGCAAATAAATGTTTTATCGTAGGCAGTGTGCAATGCTTCTCCAGACATGGTATTTAGCTTATGAGGGAGGTATTCTTAATTAACTCTTAAATTTATTGCATTTTATTAGTTAGTATATGCAGCATATCTTGGCATGAAATCATTCATACCTATTACCTCTGTGTTAGCAAAATGATCATTGCTGACTAATATAAACAGCTTTGATCTATATAGCAGTATTCAAAATCTGTGTAATTAATTTACCAACATTGTACAATTTTCATCTTCATTTCCAATGTGTAAGTTTATGTGAAGATTGATGGTAAGCATCTGCACCAGTCTGTGCATTGATGAGTATGAAAATATGTTACTGATCTGTATTTTTGCAGCATTTTAAATTTGTTCTTGTAGCATACAGCAGCACTTCATAAATTTTGTGTCTTCCAAGTACTTACTTGAGCAGAAGTAACTTAAGCAGAAAATATGCTGTTACAATCATTTTCTTTGGGACCACCTTGTCAGTAAATGCTACTTTGTTCTGTTGATAAACAGAATCTATAATAATTTTTTTCCCCCATGAAAAATAATGTTGGCATTTCCAATTATACTGAATGCTATTTCACTCTTCACAGTATGGGTGATACCAAGAATTTGAATTTGCCACTACTTCCTTACAGTGTTCTGAACTGGAATATGATTACACATGAGCTGCCCTCAAAGAGTATTAAGATAATTTATATTCTCAAGGAACTTTAGATTGCCATTTGTCTCTTCAGATATTGTGAATTATGTATATCCTCTGTGCTCATTTGGAGGAAAGCACAGTGAGCCTCCCATCTCCTATGCTTTGCTCTGCTTGTGCAGAACTTATGCTTCAAAACTCCAGTACAGTACTGCACATGCTGTGAACTACACGGAGATGTGCCAGTGACAGGTAGCAAGTGTAGCAGCAATTTAGTGTGCTCAGATGCTAAATGGTCCATAATGCAGCAAGTATATTCTGTCAAAAATCCTTCGTGGTATTCCAGTAGGAGAGCAATGTTTGTAGGATCTAGATAATAATAAGAGTAACAACATTACCAGGCCCAGATACAATGGTTCTCATTAGTATGTTGTATTTTCAAGAGATATCTGTCTCTCCTCAGTCCACAAAACGAAGAAGCTGAGGAAGAAAAGGAAGAGTGATTTGCCCACATTTATAGAAGTTCTGTGGCAGAAATAGAATGTGTGTTACTAGGATTTTGTTCCCACTATATGATATTTCTCTTTATCACTTGTCCCCCTGCAGTGTTCTGAGAATTGGTTGAATCAGAAGCATAAAAAGAATAAAAGTGTAAGTCACAGGTTAATTCAAGTGTCTGTTTCTTTGCCTTCTGCTGCAATCTACAAGTCCTCTCCCTAACTATTGGTTTCAGTCACTAAACAAATGTAGATTCCACTGCAAAAGAACCAGATTTATTGATGCTTGTGTAGTTGTGAACTAGTACAGAGGAATACATAGTTTGTATTTCAGGAATACTTAATTCTGCTATAGTACGAGGTTATGAATGGAATTGAAGTCTGCAATAGAATTTTTTCTTCCATGTGAACATTTTTCCTTTGTTCCAACTGCATCTTATATCCACGATGCTTTGCTTTATTCTTTTATTTTCTTACTAGAAACTTTATCTGGGATGTTACTTAAAGCAGTCTGCTTGACTTACTGCCACTCTTGATTTCCTGAAAAAAACACAGTAAGCATCAGAAAACAGCACAATAAAGTAGGAAATGAAAGATAAAAAAACCCGAAAGAGATAATAGAACAGATAAGATGAACAAATATCAAGAATCACAAAGGAATAGAGATTGACCAGCAGGAATTGAGCTCCCTTTTGGGGAAGGTTACTAGAATTTGTGCTCTGTATTCCAAACTCTGGCCTTTTCCCAGTCTCACCCCTGCTGTTCTCCTTTAGTCACTCCTGCAAGCTATCTCACCTATTCAGCTCACAGCAGAAATCATTGTTAGTTTTGCAGAACTCCTGAGAGGTGTGAAAAGCCTCTGCATGACCGGTATGAGTTGTCCTGACTTTGTCATACTTCGCACCTGCCTGGGGGTATGTGAAGGTCATTATTTATTCTTTACTGAAAGCTGATCAGCAGGTTGAGAAGACAGCAGAGTCTGCAGCTCTAAGAAACTCAGGAAGAACACACTCTGCCTTTACCTCTATATGGCAAATTTGGGAATTGAAAGTGGAATGCAGACTTGCAGATAACATGGTAAGAAATTTAAGGAAAAGAAGGGACACGATTGCACAGGAGAAGAAATATATCTTGGGAGGAAGGTACTATTTATGAAGAGAAATAGGTACAGAGGAGAGTTGAAGGATTGTGAGAAGTGAGAAAAATAGCAATCTAGAGAGCAGGAAAATTGATCAGAGGAAAAGCTGAAAAACTGTGAGTATCTGGGGAGAAGGATCAGTTAGACAGAAGGAAACAAAGATGGTAACAGATAATAATTGGAATACAATACATCAGCTATTTTTCCTTTCCTATAGAAAATATAGTGAAAAAATATTACTGCCAAATTAGTATCTAAAATTGTTTATACAGGACAAAAAATGGGGACAAAACTCTCGAGGAGAAGTGATTAAGATAAATAAGCAGGTCTCCTTCCCTCAATGCAGCAGATCCAAATACTGGATTTATTAAGAGAGGCTTTTTTTGTCTGAATGATGCTGTGGTGGTATGTGTGTAGCAGGAAAATATATTAAGCACTTCTGTTTGCTTTACTACTTCTCATATTGCAGTCTTTGTAATAAAATCACAAGAAATACAGTATTGTGGTGGTATGTGTGTAGCAGGAAAATATAAAATCACAAGAAATACAGTATGATAGCACTATGTACTAGTAAAATATAATTTAGGTGTTTGTCCCTATATGTTTGTCACAGATTATTTTAAAATGCAGGAAATTAATTTGAAATGAGAGTATAATTAATCTAGTGTTCAAATTTGTTACTCTTGATTAAATAATACATTATTGTCTTCACTTCATGTGGAGTGGTAAAATAAGTTCTTAAACATGTACTGTGATATCTCCTCATAGCCCAATGCTCTCTGCATTACTCCCATTTCTAAATGAATGGCTGCTAAGAGAGGAGGTGAGTGAAAAAGAACATAACAATGGAAAAATAAAAACTATTTACCAAAGTGTATGCTGAGAGAGAAGCAAAAAGATCTTCAGAGAGATAGATGTGTGGATGAAAAGATGTGAGCACACAAAAAATTAAGAAAACAGTTAAATGAGAACACATCATGAACTGAAGTACTTTTCCTCCAGATCATGCAGATCACTTTAGGATCACCAGCTGGCAATTAGGACAATGAGCTGCACGAAGGCCACTGTCCAGCTATAAGGAAGACCACACAGTAATACAATGTGCACAAAAATGGAGGTGGATTGAACAAGAGCTCGTTCAAACTTTCATGACTTAGCAAAATGGAGAAGTGTGTGAAGGAGGATCATTAAAGCTTTTGTTCAAGAGATTGATTCAGTCATATGCAAAATGATGATGAGGTTAGATGTAAATGAAGGGGCATCAATAAGTTGAGTGGCTTCTGTTTCTGGCATTCAGAATTCTGTAATTGGCAGGCATAGATAACAGTGTTTCATCACTAACAAGAAATGGAGAAATATAAACGAAGGAAACTGTGGACATTAATGAAGGCTTTCTTTAGGTGCCTACTTGTTCCAGATGGATAGTCTGTAGAGATTTGTGCAGAAATGCAGGATGTCAGAAAGGCTGCTGATGCTAATCCTAGCAGAACTTCCTGGACAGTGCTTCAAGACAGGTCCACATTCTGCTTGAAACATGAGCCTGGCAGACCTCATGCTTGAGGACACTGCAGATATGTACCTGGAGAGAAATTCAGGCTCAGACAAGGGGTTTTGCAAAGGAAGAGGAGGTATGGACCAGCATTATCTCTTTGAACTGGTGTAGCTCTGCAGCTTCCTCAACCTTTCCACCATCCTGTGTTTTATCTGTTTTGCAGTGGACTTGCAATGGCTGCCATCCACCAAACAAGTCAAACAGCAAGGCCTTTCCAGAACAAACCTGCCAGTGAAGCTGGAAGGTGAGATGTAATCACAGCAGGGAATGAGCACTGGGTATCTTCTAATAATATGGCCAAACAAATGCTGATCTATTGGCAAGGAGTACACAGGAAAATTTCTTCTACAGAACTTGCAACCCATGAAGTTTCAGCTTCTCTTATCTATTATTAAATTAGGAATAGCAATAGGGAAGTGAATAAATATCAGAAAAACTGTCATACCTGAAGTCTAATATTTTCCCCACTTTTTGCTTCATTGTATTTGACCTAATAAAAGCAGGAAAAAGGATTATGCCATTTCTAACAAACTCAGGAATAGGCCTTACCCTAGTAATGTCATTATCTACCAGGATCAATATGAAATAGATGCTATTTTAATCTCTATTCTGTCTGCAGTAGAAGCATGTATTGGTAAATTATGTAGTAAGCCTTGTTTTCAGGTGCAGGCACACTTGAGATATTTGAGTGTTATGGACTGCACTTATTATGACACATCTGAACGTAGCACACATCTGAGCACATCACTTGATTGACACGTGATTGTGGTGAAGCCTTGTTCTTTGCTGTGGTGCAGGTGCTTGTATAAGAGACAGCTTTCATTTCCTTCTGCCATCTAAGTTTTGCTTGCTTAGTTTGTGCAACACCACCGACAAAAAATCTGCTCCTTTTCTGTGCAAGCCAGGGTGCATATGGCAGTGCAGGAGATACAGAAAAGACAGATTTCTGGTGCCAGGACATACTGCTGATTTGTGCAGAAAGGAAACATTGAGTGAGCCTCACACTATATGATTCCTTCACATACTGGGAGTCTAAATCGAAGGTATCTGTATGCAGATCCTTCAGCATCCAAGGAGACCCCTGGCACTTCAGTCACTGAATATTCATGCACTTTTGATTGATTGCCCATCTTTGTGAACCCAAAGGGTTATTGCTGAAATGGTCTTTCAAAAGTCCTGAACATCTATCTGAGAAACCAAAGTCTGGGAACTACAATTTGTATTTCACAGTGAACCTGTAAATGTTTTGCAATAGCATATTTTCTGAAGACAAAAATCTGACACAAATTACTTTTCAAAGTCAGCAGCAGAAACTAAATATATTAGATTAATTTTCCAGACATATAGAACTAGTTTTCATGTTTTCTGTGCTTTTGCTCTTCTGTTTTTGCTCTTGTTTGGAAACAGAGATGAGATCTTTGCTCTCTGCCCATCCAGATTTTGACATCGGTCCCTACTAAAATCTTTCTGTCTTCTTTCAAGTAGCTGAGATAGGGATACCTGTAAGTCAAAAAGATTTCTGTCTAAACAGGAAGAGAACAGGGAGGATGTAATAATATAAAAGAAAATCCAAACTTAAACCCCAGAAATAAAGAAGACCACACAGTAACAGCATGTGGACAGAAAAGGGGGTTGATTGTACAAGAGCTCATGCATACTTTCATGACTTAGCAAAATGGAGAAGTGTGTGAAAGAAGATCATTGAAGTAGAGAAGTCAGTAGTGAGCAACAGGCACTTCAAGCTATTGAAGCTCTACTGGAAGTATGACTGGAGAAAATAAGACATCTATTCTGCAAAGAAAAAGTGAGATTCTTGTTCTGGATCTTGACTTTATTATATTGCATCACTAGTGACAATGGCTATACACACAGGAGCTCACATTCATGTCAGGTCAGTTTATGTCCAGAAGCTGGTAAAAGATCTAGTCTTTGACAACAGAAGAATGGTGGCTCTGTAGGTATTGCTGAAGCAGAAAAATATCATCTAAGACATTCTATAACCCTCTTATTTTCTCACATTCTTTGCATTCTTGTCTCTACAGTGCCTTTATTCTACTGTCTTATTTCCTGAGAGTCCTATATCCCAATCTTGCTACCAGCTTTCAGCTTCTGATACATTTAGAGAGAGGTTTATTAAGTATTAGTAGTGATTTTCTATCTATATGAATGTGGGTAGCATTAGCCTGAAATGATTACTGGAGTGGGGCCAAAAGGTGTGTTTTAAATTTGTTTCTCCTAACTTTATAGTGTTAATGCTGAGACAAAGAGCCAGTGTAAATATGAGCTCTGTAGAGGCCCAGAGAAGCTGGCTTTTGTCTCAGGGTCACAAGGTCTGTTAATAAAGTCACCCTTAAAAGAAGAAAAACAGTGTATGGAAATGGGAAATACATTCATACTTCTTATTTAATCTTCAAGGAAATATTTAATGCTTCTTGGTGCTAACTCACCTGGGAAGATCCACATATTTCATATGGGATGGCCACTGTGAGAGGTTCCAGTAGTTTTTCATTTTTACCTCTGGGAACATGGGTGTGCTGTCAGCATCACATGAGGCATTGGTGAACAGGGATTGACAGCACAGGGATCAGTGATCACACAGTTGGGTCAGTTGTGGACAAATGGGTTCTGTTTTTGATTAACCTGAACAAAAAAATAAAAGCTCCATCAGTGCTGACATTTGCCTACCAGAGACTACACTACCAATAGATTTCATAGTGGTTTGGCTTGGTGGCCCTAGAGCTTATCTGCTGGGTTGGTGAGGAGAGAGGAGAATGTGGAATAATGAAACAGGAGTATGCATAAATGAAAAGAAGGGAAAGAAGCTGAATAAGGATAAAGGATGATTGCAAATCACTCTTCAAGTGTAATTCAAAACATTGGATACCTGATTGCTGTGGTCAGAAACCTCTTGAGTACTATTATCAATAATTTCTCCTAGTATAAACATGATAGAAGAGACACTGTTATGATGATTCACTGTCTTTCTAGAATTACTGTGATGTTAATGGTTTTGAACCAGGATCCTGCTAAGTGCTGTTCTAAAACAGACTGGAAAAATATCCCAGGTAATTTAGGTGTGAGATACAAAATTAGAGAAAGAGAAAAATGAGAAAATACAAGAAGAATAAGTTGATAAGTATAACCATATTATTAAGTTGATAATGAAATCACATGTTATGTACCATTGTCAGAGCTTGGTTTTGACAAGCATCAGAGATAAAGTGTCCTAAGAAGGAATTTGGGGGAGGACGGTGCATTAAATTTCTGTATGTCTAGTAGAATCTCCTCCCAAAGGTGAGACACAGTATGTAAAAAAGATCAAAGGCTACTTTTAAATTTTATTTTAGTGTAAATGAATAAGTAATGGAGCTATTTGCTTGGGTTGATTGGTTAGGGCAGCTGCCTTCTTTGTAGTAAATGAGGTCTGATAAATAAAGCAGGAATAAATCATAAAGTATCCTGAAAAAGGAGACTCATAGCTCATTAGCATTCTGCAGGTGTATCAACAATGTAAGATTTAATTAATCAAGGTAAGACCAAAGGATGTCATAATTATCACAAAGGGAGAGAGTGAAATCCTGTGAAAAACACTGTTGATGTACAGCACATAAATAGAATTCACATATTTTAGGCACACTGTGAATGCAGAATTGTAGGAGTGTGGGCTGCTGCCAGAGTCCTGCAGGGCTTTGGCCAGTGCTGGATGACAGGCAGGGAGGATGGTTATACTGCAAGGGTAGGAGAATCTGCAAGTGGTGAGAGATTGCCCAGGAAGGGCTGGCTTTGATTCTGACTAGGTTGAACTGCCATTGGTGGCTAACAACCTTAATGAGGCAGCACAGAACTGTATTTTTTTTAATCTACAACAGTTCTAGCTGCTGCTACAGAAATGAGTAAGGCCTCACAAAGGAAAATGAAAACAAATCTTTGTCCTTCTGTAATCTGCATCATTGCTATTGCTGGGTTTCAGAACTATTGCCTTTAAAATGTGAGCAGAGTGAGTCTATAGAAGGGAAATATATCTGTATGTGTGTAGTAAATACAGAAAAGCAAGAGTGAGAATAACTGAATGAGGAGTACCTGTTGAACTGACGGAGAAAAAGAAAAATTGTAATAATTGCAAGCAATTTTATTTTTTGCATGCTAAATGCTTTAATTTCAAGGACTTTTTACCTGGACAAACTTGTTCTTGAAGATGGAAGCAGAAATAAAAAGAACATATTCTCCTTTGCTGAGAAGTCTCTGAATGTCATACATAATGGGCATCTGACTGCCTGTACCTGTGTCCTTGCTGTGTCTGCTAGTGATGGGCCTGGGAGAAGCTTGGCCCAGGTGTTATTTGGGTTTGCCCAGCCACCAGCCCCTTTGTGATCGTTAGTGTGTCTGCTTTTTATCCCAGTCCTTAACAAAGGACTGTTAACTTGGCTTTTTTGTTGTTGTTTTGGTTGGGGTGGTTTTGTTTGTTTGTTTTTATTTTAGGTTTTCTTTGGTTTTGTGTGTGGTTTATTTTTGTTTTGTTTTGGGTTTTTAGTTTTTGTTTTAATCTAACCCTAGTCACCACCTCTTAGAAAAAATCCAGTTAATGGAGAAAGCTGCAGCATGACTCCTTTGTAATGCAGACTGCCAAGAGCACATTAAATCCCATCTTCTGCTCTGTTCTTTGGCTCTTCATAGCACATTGGGCAAATTGATTGGATTCAGCCATTAGGGAGTAAATTACAGAAAGTCAGTCATGGATGTGTCAGCTATCTTTTAGTCAGATGGGCTCAAATACCACTGCATCTGCATGTGTGCCTCTCCCCTCCTAAGACTGGCAGGTAAATAGCTCTCAGGCCATTTTTATTTTCATGATTCAATATCTTTAGTGATGAATAGCTACCTAGCTCTGACACAAAAGTCCTGGCAGGCAGCACAGTACACCACAACCAACCTGCTGTCAGCAGCACTGGCTCCAGTTCACTCGCCTACACAACTGCCCGAGCTAATTCTCTTGAGTGCAGCCCATGCCCTGAGCCACAAAGCTCTGCAGAGCCACATCCCTGGAGACTGATCAGCAGCCTTGACCATGAACAAGCCTGTTCCAGCAGCTTCATCCAAATACAAGAAAGCTATAGGAAAATATTAAACCAAATTCTTTTTTTTCTCTGCAGTATCTCCATGAATACATGAGGATGGTCTTGGTCTTCTGGCAGTTCACCAAAGCAATGCAACAGCATCCTGAAATGAGCACAGCTGAAGAGGCTGTCAGCAACAGCAAGAAATTTAGCTGGCAAGAAACCACAAGAAAAGATCAGACATAATAAGGTAAAGTATCAATATTACAGCATAGTTGTCAAACTACCAAAGCAGTCTTTCCACAAAACATCGAACAGATCCTCAGTGGAGGTAGGATCACTGCAGTCTCTATTTATCAGACTGAACTGAAGGCAACTAAATTCCAGGACGATACCCACTTACCAGGAGCAAGAATTGCACATGGAATTCTCAAAATTGACTGGAAGTGAGTAAAAACAGCTAAGGAAATTAGATAAAAGTAAAGTTACTCATATGAGATTATTTTCTTAAACTGGAATTATAATTACTGTTCCCAGGTTGGATACTACCAGTAAAGCATGAGAACTTAAGGTCATCTCTTTTAAGAAAATAAGAATATTACCAATAAAGATTTTTAAGATCCATAAAAACATATCAGTCAGAAGTACTGAAGAACAAAAAATATTAGGAAATAGAGAACAAACAGAAGTCATCATGATGTGATTAGTATGAGATAGTGGTGTCTTTTAATATGTATGCAGTTCTGATCTCCTTGTTTCTGACAGACCTGAAGAGGGTGAAAGAAGAGCAACAGGGATGGGTGATGTGGTTTAGGGATGACAGTGCTGCATTGGTGGTTGGACTTGATGATTTTGAAGGTCCACTCCAACCTTGATGGTTCCATGAATCTGTGATAGAGATCATCCAAGTTACAGACACTTGCATATGGTCTGTGACCACAAAGGGCAGACTACATAGATTAGGACATTCAATTCAGAAGATAGCCATCTATAAAATTATGGGTGGCAAAGTGAGGGTGACTTCTTTGTCTGCTGCAACAAAAAAACTAAGAGGCATCAAACAGAAGTAGGAGATGGCAGATTCAGAGTAAAACAGAGGAGATACTGCTTCACACTGGGAAAATGTGGGAGTTTTTGCCACAAACATTGGGTGGAGTAGTATTTGGAATCTGGATAATTATCTCCTTGCCATGCATTTACACTTCTCTGGAGGTGTGAACTATTGGCCAGTGTTTTGCAGAGGGCCAATTTGAAAAAAAACCAAATCTAGAAGTGCACAGGCCACACACCGTGCAAGGATGATTCTGGTGGTATGTTGTTTCCTTCTCAGCAGTTTCCTAAGTAGCTTCACAGAAGCTTCTCCTGCTAGTATCAGTCATTGCCAGCGTAGGGAGGTGTGTTGAAAATGTCCATGTTGGCTTCTCGGCTCCAGGTCTGGTCTGTACATGGTCACAAAATTGGGTCCCCCTTAGTGGTTCAATCAGCACATTTCAAAATGACTGTTATTGGTTACTTTGCCATAACAGACAGACCTAAATAGGAAAGGCTCTTGTCAGACACATTAATGTGTTATATTGTCTTGGGCCACAGTAATATCTGCATGAGGATAGGTACTGATATGCCAGGTACTGACAAAAACCACTTTGCATTCCTCCTTGTCAGTCCAGTGGGGCAGTTTTTTGTGTGCTAATATATATGTGTGTATATATATTTATACATACACTTACCTTTGATTTTATCTTACACTTGTCTTGAAGTAACTTTATTTTTCAGTCCCTGGTTATCAAGGTCAGGGTAATACCTTTGTCTTCTGTCGTATACTCAGATAATCTGCAGAGTTAGTAGAGTACAATAAGGTTTCGGTTTTGCTTGTGAATTAACTCTGCAAAAATTACTTGGTTGCTTGCATTTCTAAACACAGATTGGGTCCATGGAAATGCAGAAGTCCTTGCATGGGGACAGAGCATGCTTGGTATCGCTGCATGGTGCTGGAATAGAGCAAGTCTTCTGAGCCAGATCAGTCTAAAACTAGAGAGCAACTGAGCCTCTGTGCATCACCTTTTGAAGGCTTTATATTCCAAGAACTTTATCAGCTTGTGTGCGATATTGCACAAATGCAAAGAGCAAGTCTTAATTGAATGCTGAATATGAGTCACTGAGCCCTTCCAGAAAACATGCAGCTAACAGCAGCTCATGAGGTTGTAACATTTGCAAAATGTGCAGGCTTTTCCTCCCCACAAATTACCCAAGATTTGCCTGCATTTCAATGCTGACTTTAAATCCAGCATGACAACTCATCTCTCTGAGTGGAGGATAGGATAGATTTACTAGAAAACAACAGTCAAGTTTGAAAGAAAACAAACAACCAAACAAAACCCATAAGAAAACACGTAAGAAACACCAGTGTGGCATTTTTCACTTGGAGTAAATATGGAAATCCAGCTGCTGATAGTATCATGCTGAAAATGCTCTGCTTTGTCTCTTGAGACCAGCTGGCACTAGGAAGGAGAAGGATTGTAGTTGCTAGAGATCATGTTCTCCGTCATGAGGATAAGGCACTTAATTGCAACTTATAGACCAAATACAGGTATGGGAAGCTATTCTACAGATTGCTGCTTTAATGACCACCAGCTGCTACAGCTGTTCTGCCCATGCAAACCCTTTGTCATCAATAGTTGTGACTTTGATTGTCCTCTTCTCCTAGAGGAGTCTCTGCTTTTCTTCAGTACATGCAGAAATGCTCTTCCATGTCTAACCTGTAGTCCTTAGGTTTCACCTTTTACATGGGAGTAACACCAGCTGGCTTTAGAATCAAAAAGGAGGCTACTGTAGATATAAAGCATTCAAGCACAGTTTTTTACCGGGAATTTTGGGAAATGTATCAAATACCCTCACAAAAGAAATATTAGGTTGGGAATATATTCCTGAATTTATTTGGGATAAAAGTCTATCAGAAATGTTTGGAAAGTGCAGCAAAAAAGACAGACAATTTTCATGTTTTTTCCCCCCCAATATTATAAACTAACTTCAATTTGCCGGATAAGGCAAAATAAAGGTTTTCGCAAATTTTGTGCTTGTGCACTTCAATATCTACTCTCTTGTTACTCTTAGTTTCCTGTCAGGTAAGAGTATAAGAATCATTAATTTTCAGCCCCAACTTTTGCTTGATAACGTAACCTGATATGGACTCTGGCTCCTTATTTTTATTTCCTCTGAGGAAATAGAGTTGGGAGAGTGTGAAAATGTCACAGTTCTATATCCAAATGTGTCTAATGCATGTACTCAAGGAGTAGACTCTGCCTTTAAGACAACGATTGAACTTGATTGCTAGTGAGTCTTTATGTAATTGCTGTCCTTTATAAACTTCTGATTTTCATTACACATGCTGCCTATAATAACCCTTATACATTATAGTAATCCTTTGGCTTATAACACACAATGTTCTGCATTATTTCTCAGAGATGAGTTAACCCACCTCACTCTTCCTTCTGTGGTTTAAAATATTAGTACAGTAAAAACAGGCATCCATGAATTTAATTTGGTACCCCCCTGCTGCTACATAGAGAGATCACAAATGTGGACACGTAGTCCAGAACAAAAAACCTATGATCAGCAAGTTCTGTTACTGTTTCTCTGATCAATCAATCCCTGGATTGCCTCCAAACACAGTGTATGCCTACCTGCCTTCAACCTTTGCAATGGCCCACACAGGGAGTTTCACAGCAAACAGAGTTTGGTTTTGAAACCAGCCTAGAGGGATACCCTCTGCAGTTATCATGGAACTACAGCTCTGGTCCAATGTCGCGGTCAGGATTTAAATTTTCTGTGTTCTCCCTAAGTCTTCAAAAAATACTATAGATAAATGCTCTGGCTTCACAAATGGAGTTGGTGGGATAGCATTTTACCCATGAAGTCCAAGAAACAAGGTGTTGTAGGGCACTGCTATGGTCTTAATCCCAGATGAAATGTGAAGCTACCAAAATACACAGTCTGGTGGGAACTGAAAAGTCCTTATCTCACGGGAAAAAAGAAATATAAAAAGAACACTTTATCAAATTCCAGACAGTGCAGCACAAGAGCTGTTTGCAAATGCTATGCAATTTATATGGGGAAAAGGACTATTCTCCAGCTTTGATTAGTGTGATTGAGACCGCATCCCACCTCCAAGTGCTGCTTCTGTTTTGTCCTTTAGGAGGTGTGAGAGAGCTCACTCTGCAGTTTCAGTTCACTCATGACACTGTGTATGAGGGAAGGCCCTGGACTGGACATACTATTTCTCTTCATCCCTACACTCTTCCCCCACCCCAAATACCCTCTTAAATAACTACTTTTTTGTTTCAAACAACAAGGCTGAACAGGTGAAATTTTAAATAATGATTGAGGATTTTTTTATTCATTTAAGTTTCAATATCATTACAGAAAATGTTATGGTACAGAGTTGTTTAACATTAGTTTTATTTCTTTGCTCATTTAATTTCCACACGAATGCTGGTAACACTAATATCTGTACAAGATCAGTCTTTGATTTTTTTTAGTTTTTAGTTCTGTACATTTTTAAATGTATTGGTTAAAAAGGCTGTCAGCACTTAAGGAAGCAATTTTTTTGTTTGTTGAAATAAAAGGTATCCAGTTACTGCCCAAGAGTACTGAGCTGGGTGGCTGCCGGGACAAGAGACATCCCTGAATGCGCAGCGAGGTGAGGAAACCTCGGGGCTTCATTGGGTTCCCAGTGCAGCCACTCTGCTTTTGGCACTGTGCACATCAACACGAGATACAAGATAAAGAACAAGCAGAAGCTCTCTGTGAAGCGGTTATGAAGCATACTAATAAGGGAAATCCAAGTGTTGTCTACGCTAGTATAAATAAGCAGACAGCCTTGTTTTAAGAGCGTAAGTAGTTGTATCTTAAAGATGAGAAAAAACACAAGTTCTGCAGGCACCTACTGCTGTCTACTAAAAGCTACCGCTATTAGAACTAGCATTGAACACACAAAGCAATTGCAAGAAAAGGAAAAAGTTGCTTTGATATAATCAGAATAAATTTCTTTGTTAAGATTTGTTTTAAAGTTTTTTTTTTAAAAGGTATTTATTTAAATTCCATTTGAAATATATTTCAAGATGTTGACTATACTGATCAACTTTTATCCAAATCGGAAAAACTAGCTGTGCCGTTGCATATTACAGGATACAGTCAATGATATGTGGACATGCATCAAAGCTTCGCTCTTGCTGGTGACATCATAGCCTTCCAATGACCATGACATCCACCACCTCCCCCTTGTGAAGCTCCACATACTGCTCTGTCTTTGGAGGTAGCATCAACAGTCCATTGGCACTGCGCATACTCATCAGACGACTGCTCATCTGATTCCCTACAGGAGAGAGGCAGAACAATTTCAGTGGAGTCTTCAGTTAGTTCCAAATGCTGCAACATGGTGCAACAAACAAAAGCTGTTATGATGAAAATGTTTATGTGGCTAACTTATTCATGGAGCTGGGATCTTGCTGTTCCAGCTGTTCCAAGGTGATGGAAACAGAGAAAGAACTCTGTGGAGATTTAGTCAGCCTCTCACTGCACTGGTTCTCAAAATCATCACTCTTGTTGCTGATTGCTTTCCTATCCAGCCTTCCACATTATCTGTACCATGTATCTTGTCTTAGTAAATTGGTAATCCTATCAAATTACTTTATTTTTCAATTTGTACAAACACTAAAATCAGGACAGTCTAGAATGTCTTTAATATCCTGTTCTAGAACAAATTTGATTAACTCTATTCTCTCTGAATAGAATAATTCAGGTTGGAAAAAACCTCCATGATAATTAAGTCCTACCTTTGACAGAACTGCACCATTTCAACTAAACCATAGCACTAGTGCCATGTCCAATTGTTTCTTGAACTTTTCTAGGGATGGTGACTCCACCCCTTCCCTTGGCAGCCTGTTCCAAAGTTCAACAGCCCTTTCAAGAGGAAATTCTTCCAGATGTCCAACCTGAGCCTCCACTAGTGCAGCTTGAGACCATTTCCTCTTGTCCTGTCACTTGTTGCCACCCCCACTTTGCTACAACTTCCTTTCAGGTGGTTGTAGAGAGTGCTAAGATCTCCAGTGATTCTCCTTTCTCCAGGCTAAACACCCCCAGCCCCCTCAGCCACTCCTCACAGACCTTGCCCTCCAAACCCTTCACCAGTTCACTGCCCCTCTCTGGAAATTCTCCAGCACCTCAATGACTTTCTTGTAATGAGGGCCCCAGAACTGAACTAAAATTTCCCTGTGGAGACTCATATATAATGCTTTTTGTTGAACAATTTGGATGTAGCAAAAAGACAGTTGTTTAAGGACCTAAATCTCTTGCAAAAGTGTCACAGTCAGCGTTCTAGCAGTACATAGCTGAACCAGTATTCACATCGAGTATTTACCACAACTGCAGCTGAGTATTCAGAAGTATTCCTAGGTGGTAAACACGACTAATAAGTCATTAGTCTGATTTAAGAGAACATCTAGAGCCTCTGCTATCTTTTCTACTTTTCCAGTTCAGCTAAAATCACACTTCTTTTATTTGTATTACTCCTATCTCTGCCCCAACTTGTGTTTGTTTAGTACATGCACAACAGCAAAAGGAAGCAAATGTGCCTGACTGCGAGTAAGCTTAGATGTTTAAAAAAAGGAATGTATGCACATATGCAAGCACACACATGTAGTGTGTGTGTATACATAAGGCAGGCTATTCAAATAAAGGATGTTTGAATGGTTAAACTGACAAGCAATATCAGCACTGAATTTTTTACTAAAATGTATGTGTATGCATGTGCACAAATGTGTGAGCAAATCAGTCTGCATAAAGTAGGTTCTATGAGAAAAACATGTGCACACTCTTGGTTGTTCACAGACACATCTTTAGGAAGGCAAGGCTGTGTGTGAGTGTCTGTCAGTCTGTGTGACTGGCACTGACCTGTACTCTGTGCCCAGGGTAGTGGTTCTTGGTGATGCCAAGTCAGAATGCACCGATGATATTCTGGGCGGGGGTCCAATTTTACATCACATGATAACTGTAGGATTAAAAAAGAAAGGATGAACATGTCATGCATTCACATGGCACTGTCTAAGATAATGGAATAATATGCTCAGTTGTTTTTCCTTAAAAACAGTCTTTTCAAAAACTTGCATTTTGAGGTCAGATGGTGTCTAGTGCAAGATTAAAAGCTGTAGATGGCAGAGACTGCAGTATTTAAGAGACTGCAGTATTTAAGGAAATACAACTGTGAAATTACAATATCAAAGTGTCTGGAGGAGTCTATGTGCATTAAGTGGAATATTCCAAAACTGTTCCTTTACAGAGAGTTTACAGATAGTACTTCTCTAGAAAAAAAGCCTGGTCTCTTTGGATTACATTGTATAAAGATAAAAATGGTATTTGCATTCAAAATCCTGTTAGCTCTGACAAAAGGAAAATGGCCAATCTTAGAAATGAAAAGACATACAGGCGATGGCTCATAATGGAAAATACATGCAAAAGTGAAGGTCACTGCAAATTGCTCTCTTTTTTAGAATATTTTAGCTGTAAGATAAAATCTGGATGCTTGAGGAAGGGCAAAAAAGAGACATGGGATAAGCTGTAAGACAAGAGCATAGCCAAGAACACCAAGAAAACTACAAAAGTTGATGTATGCCTTGGTACTTTATTTGGATCAAAAACAGAAGAAGAAGACATTATAATAACATGCCTTAAATCTATTTTAAATAGAGTTACACTATCCATGATTTATTAGAAAAGTGAGAAGAGTTTAAGGAATTTATATTGCTTAGGATGAGGAGCGTGTGGGTTTCTTTTATAAATAACTCAACAAGAAGGCTTTAAAGTTTGTCTTTTCTATTGCTAATACAGAACTATCCAGCTCTAGATATTCACAGATTACTCTGCATTTTTTACCATAGCCTAAAACAAATGTATTTTTTAAACAGGAGATTGTCCTTCCTGTCTGATTGGCAAATGGCTGCCTCTGCATCTATATATCTTGCTCCATTAGATGGCAATCTAACTCTAAAAAATTACTGAATATTACCATTAACAGAGACTGAGAATGTGCCTCTATTTGTGTGAACATCCTTCCACTGCCAGAACTAGTCTAGGGCTCAGACTCCATAAACACAACAGTCTTTTAGGGCCCAAAGAGCTGTGCTTCAACATCTTGAGAGAATTTTTAACTAGAGGATAAGCTTCTTACCCTGGCTTTGATGATGGTGGGCCGAGGATCCAGGATACCCTGCATTTTCCTCAGTGCAGGAACAACAAAGAGATTGCAGGTGACAACAGCTGACACAGGATTGCCTGTAGGACAAAGAACAGTTGGTGGTGATGCCCTCTTGGTTTACTCTGAAATGCTGAAAGTGAATTTATGTTTTATAGCAATTTCATTTTAAAGGACTCTACAGAGCTTTCCATGCTACGTACTGCATACAGTACAGACTACAGAGGTGTGTGGCAAGGGGCATGTTCAAGTCCACCTGTCAAGCTACACTCTGGATGATGTGTGATGAAGTCCTGCTCTGACCAGAACTGCCCCATGTTCCTCAGGCCCTACCTCTTTCATTTGCCTCTGTTCTTCTGCTGCCTTTGTCCTAAACCTACATTTGTCTGGGGCTGGAGCAGAGTTAATTGTGCACAGTTAATGGCTCTACCCTCACCGAGCTCTTTATTCATGACTAATGGTTCCCAGACACCAAGGGAAGAATAACTTTCAATTCCCTAACAGAGTAGCAAAATGCTTTAGGACAAATTCTAAGGAGAATTCTACTGATTTATATGTTTTCTGTTGCACAAAAGAGGTGTATGACCACCTGTCAAACACCACTGTCTTACATATCTGGATTTCCCTAGACAAGAGTTTTAAAATATATACTATGATCAGATGGATACTCCACTGATCTCTCCCCTGTAAGAAAATGTACTGCAACAACTAGAGCAAGAGGGGTAGAAGCACTAGAGATACATCTGAAAACCACCAGCTTGTCAAGCAATCAAGGATTGCTTGTGTAGTCAAAATTCATGGAAAGCCAGAGCAATAAGAATAAAATAAATTCCTCCTCATTTAGAAGGACAGAAATCCATAAGGAAATCTTTATTCTAAACAAGTGCTTTCCCAGGCAGCAGTGCAGCCATGCTGCCCTCTTTTGGTTCCACAGCATGAGCCTGATAAACAAAAATATTCCGTGACATGTTCCTTGGCATTCCCTCATTTTTGTCTCCATTTTCAGTATGTCAGAGTGGATGCACTGACTTACACCCACAGGATATTTATGGTGAAGGTGCAGGGAGCTGTGGAAAAAAAACATCCTTGTGAAAAATGTAAGGAAATTGTTTGATGGAAGAAATCTTAAGACCTGTACCAGAAAATTCTGAGGACAAGGACAAAAAAGAACTCCTTAGCACATCCCTGTAAGTCCATATCTTCTGGAAATTTCTGAGAAAATCTTACAGGTACCTTCCTTAGGGGCCAACACCAGGCACAGGTGCTGTGAAGTGTCACTTTTCTGTTTCATGTCTGTCATCTATGCATAGCAACAAAAGCAATCCACAAAACATCTTACCTGGAAGCGCAAAGATTATTTTTCTTACACCGTCAATATCCAGAGTTGCAAAAGTTGTTGGCAGGCTATGGAAAAAGAAAGTTATTTAATATCTGCATTAGAATTTGACTGAACATCATTGTATTATTTAAAACATTTGCAAAAGAAAATGAAACAAAACAGGACATCTCTCTCTCAGCGGTTCATTAGAGCCTGCTGGTTATTCCATACTGGAGGTATAATCCTCACTTTATGTCGACAGAATAATTTTTCTTGATATTCAACTCTGAAGTTTTAAGTACACAAATTTGGAGAGGAAATATCTAAAAGGAAATGAACTAGTGGTCAAAAGTCAAAATCTTGTCTTCATGCTAGAAGCCAATTAACAATGAAGTAATACTGGAATTATGCAGTTACAGAGCTGTGTTTTTCATATAATGTTTTCTAATTTTTTATAACACTGGTGACTCTAATTATCTTACTCCAGTCTCTACAACAGTACTACAAGGAAGCAGTATTTCTGAGCAGCTAGACTGCAGATGAACAAATTCAGATACCACAGGGAGAGTTGCAGCCAGGTGATACCCAGGCCTATCAATGAAGAGCTCTCTCTGCCTTTCAGAGCTGCTCAATGATTTTGGTGACTTGCTGTGAGGGATATTACCTTCACAAAAATAGGACAGTAATGTGACAGCTCAAGAATGTGGCTGGCAAAGAGAAGGGACTTATCCATGAAAAAATAATTTTATGTTAGTATAATCCTTTCAAACATTAGAAATTATAGCATAGGAGCAATAATTAGGCTGGTTTCCTTGGTGTTCTCTTGAGCTGACCACTACCACCTGGTCAGCAGGTGACAGTTTACAACTTTGAAGATTTGCTGCACTTGGATCATTATCACCTAGTTTTGTTTCTGTTAAGACTCATCAATATCCTGGTTTACCAGGGCAAGTTAGTGTCTGACATTCCTGCTTTAAAATGCCTCTAACACGATGGGAACTACGTGCCAGACCTCCAACTGTTATAACCAAAGTACAAACCAATGGACAAAAAATTGAATTGCTAATTCATTTTTACTGGAAACTCTGAATTCTTGTATGACACTTCAACACCATCATTGCTAGAATTTTCCAGTACTTCCTTCTGTCAATGCAGCTAGACAAGACAACCTTACATGAGCTCAGCAACTTCCAGACCAAGTGGTGTGACAGTAAATCCCAAGCACCACCCTGCACTCATGAAGCACATCAAATACAGGCATACAACAAATTCTGACTTCACTCTTGGAATTTACTCGAGGGATTTTTTCCCAATACAGTAACCACAACCTACAATCTTTTAAGATGTAGTTAATAAAACCCAAGATACAATATTTCCTATTGCACTACAGCTAATGAAAAAGAGCGTGCTTACATTCTCAGTAAGAACTGATCAGCAAATGTTTTGTAGCAATAAGAAATACCTTTCTAGTAACATAAATTGAAAAGGGACATTTAAGGGGAAAAAAACCATTTTCCCAGCTAGTTATCAAAAGTTCCTTGCTGCAGGTCTACAGAGGACTCACCAGGAGAAAAAAATTATGTTTGCTTACAAATAAGCCAGAACCAGAATTTAATACTCTGAATTCTCTAAATCGAGTTTACCCATTTTAGTCAGCAGCAGAGACTGGAGTGCAGATTCTGCTTCTGGGACTTCCCTACGTCGGTTGTAGCAGTATGACAGAAGCAATGAGCAATTTCCATGCCTGGGCTACATCCATCACGGGAAGAAACAAGCTTTTAGCCTCACTCATTCCTTATGTGGAAAGGAGGTGGTGGTAGGAGCAGCACAAGCACCAAGCCCACACGCAGATCTTTATCAGACTGTATGCAGAGACAGTGAAAGTATTTGTCTGTTTTCACAGCAAACACCCACTTGCAGCTCTGCTCCGTGACAACAGTTCTGGGCCAGAGGGAATCATTCTGCAAAGCTGTGCTTGATCTTGTGTAGCTGGACCGTTCTGACCCAGCTTGCAAACAAACTGCCTTCCCTAGGGAGTGAGGCAGAGGTGCAGACATCTTTCTGCTCTTGCACTGTAGAGAAAAGGGAACTCTCTGTTTCCAGCATGTGTGATTTTCATTCTCTCTGCAGAGCACACTTTCAGACTCGCTGATGAGCAGTGCTACAGCATAGAAAAACAATGCTGAAACAATTTTCTGAGGCAAACTATAAAGGACTCAGCTAACTTAAAAATTACTATGCTCAATATGCCAATTAGACAAAGCTTCGTAAATTAGCTATCATTCCACCTCTCAAGCAACTGCTTGTAGGAATATAATTGAAGCAAATTTTGAAGTGAAATGAGATACTCTTTAAGCAAACTGTCCATTTAATGTCCTTGTATTTCCTGGTTATTTCATGGTAATGTCATTGTGAGCTCTGTGATTGCACTGAAGGCTGTGGCATGTTTATATAATGTTGGTTTCCCACCAGTCCCCAAACCTGATTTGCAACAGTTATCAGAGAAATATCTCTTACTGATAAAAAATAATCTCTCTGTTCCAGCTAATTTCACCCATAAAGATGGTGACTAATCTAAAGGGCACTGATTTTGCTGCTTTTCCCACATATATCTGTCCTGTGGTTTATAGTATATCTGGAAAAGTGAAATCTACTGAAGCACTTCACTAGGATATTTAGCCCAATATAGCCTCCATCTAGGCTGCCTAAGCACAAAGATTTCTTACCCAGGTTTCATAAAAACTCTGCCAAAGTGAATCTGTGCGTGAAGATCAATATCCAGCACCTGTTTAAGATAGTCCTGTTTAATTAAAAAAAGAATAAAATTAAGTAACATCAAAGTGGCTTTACATCATCTAAGCATTCAAAGCAATTAATTAATATCAAGGGAAGATGAAAATCTGCATATCCTGAAAGTGCTACAGCCCAGTGGGGAATTTTCATCATTTGAAAGAAAGTGTTTTGGAAAAGAAAAAGTAAAGAACAGACTCATTTAGGTGCCAAACCTGACTCCATGATGGCATATATTTCCTTAAAATTCATCTGCAGCATCAGAATCTTAGAGCACCCCACAAATACCTACTACTAAAACATTCTCTATGTCAAAGATGGAAAAAACCCTTTACGATTCAAAGCTAAGACTTTAAATTATCGAGTTATTTAAATTTTGCCATAGAAGCTATCAGTTGTAGATTTAGAGATCTCCTACTACTTTTGAAATCAATACTGTACTGTAGAAATCATAGTTTTCCAGGATACTGTAATGATTGTAATTTCTTTGGTCTAATGGTCTAATTTACAGTGCTTGGGTTTAACATTCCTTAGAAAGAACAAACTGGGTGGCTTGTGAATGAGTTCAAGCTAAATGATTTTGCATAAACATGATTGATCCAGTTATTAAAACAAATGGAATTACTGGTTTAATCTTTATTGATAATTGCTGTGCCTAAAGATGTAGTACCCTATCTGTTGTGTTTAGTGATGCTAAAGAGGCAGGCCATAGCAGTCATCTGTGAAGACAGATGGTTTCACTAGTAACCAGCAATCAGAAACTAGTAAATCACAAGTAGATCAGAAAATCCCTGGCAGTTAGCCCTTTTTTTGTGCATGTGTGTGTTCAAGTACTTGGAAAGCAGTAACTCATTTCAGCCAGGTGTTAACTCTCAATTATTAATTGCATTAACCCTGCTTTTACTTTCTGTTTACTATTTGGATGTTCACAGCTATTTCATTAAAACTGTAGAAAGCTCAGTATCAGAGGGCAGACCATCAGTGGAATGTACAGCCTATTGACTTTAGGCTGTTGCCTCAAGTTCAGACTGGGGAGAAATGAGCCGAAGGTCTGATTGTCTGTAAGACCATTCAGCAGTTCAGCCACTTCTTACTGTGTCTGCACTATGTTGCCACATTCCCAATTTAAAGACCAGTACTTGTCCTTGATTATTTTTCTAGGCGTACTGGAGACAATGGGAGTAACTGAAAGTTATTTGCACTGGTTTAATTAATTATCCATTTTCATGACGTATCCAGTGATATGATTTCTACTGAGAAAAGTAAACAGAACCAGCACTCATGTTTCCCACCTCCTAATGACAGTCTTTAGTATCTGTTAGTTATAAAAGATGTTTATTTTACCTGCCAAACTCACAGATTCAGCCTGGGATCAAAAAGTAATTTGAGTTTTCCTTCGCATAAGTCATGATTAATAAATGTCCTGCAGGTTCATCTATGCCCCACCAGCATCTGTGTATCCCTATTTTCTTTGATGATTTTGGCACAGGGATAATCAACAGGAACTCAATCAACAATTCTGTTAATGATTCAAAAGGCAAATATATCAGCTCACTGGGTCTCATAAGTATTGTCTGTAGGACTATCAGGTGCAAAATGTGATAAAACTATTTTTGTAACAAATAGAGCTTTGGCACATTCAGGAAACAGATGTGCTGAGTAAAAAAAATGCTATTTATATACTTAGGTTGCTTTTCAAAGTACTTTCAAAGTACCTCAATGCTATCTACATTTTACCTGCTCTAAAAATAAAGTCTACTGTCTTCATGTGCTCTTAACCCAGCACCTTCCTCATCTACATAAATCATTCCTTAAGTAAAAACACATTTGTAAATCCCTCACATCAGGAATTAAAAGCTTCTCTGTTGTACTATGTCAACTATAGTACAGAAACAAGAACGAATGGAATGAGCTTTGAAGACTATTTTCTTCAGTTATTTACTTGTGTTTCAATAAAAGTAAGGTCCATTTTTAATAAACATTAATACAAAGGTAGTAGCTTGGAGGGCAGACTCTGGTTTGAAATTCTTACATATATTGTAGGAAGTCAAACTTAAATTTTGCATACCTTTTCCCCCATAGATACACCTCCTGATGTAATGATCACATCAGCACGGCTGATACCCTCATTCAGTGCATTCAGTAAATCATCTGGGCTACAGGAAAGAACAGGCAAGCAGATTAGTGGCATGGAATTATTATGACTTGTAATATAAGTCTGTGTGCACACATACAGGTGCATAGACACACTTGTTTTAAGAGAATAATACAAGCCCTTTTCCTTAAGATTCCACACTGTTCAATTCTAGTCAAGAACTGCAATCTCATTAAGTGAACACCACACTGTTTGGCACCTTTCTGTCTAAAGTTTGCAACAGGAACAGTGGGATACTTTAGACTGGGACTGAAGAATGCTATTACAAGTGTCTAAGAATATGCAATTGACACAATAGGTAGTAATACAAATTGTGACTTAGATGAACTGACAGGGATATGTAAAGGTACCTGACACATGAAAATTACTGACCACCATGCAGGCTGCAGTACTACCTGTCTAGCTCATCTGATGTGTGCAAAAATGGGGATGAGGCTCCACTTCAAACTTTGATCAGGGAAGAGAGGGAGTAAATCCTTTGTTTCTCTTCTCTGTTAGAGGGCTCTGCAGCAAAGCCACCTGTAAATATCCACTTCAGCTTGCAAAAACACAATCCATGCTGTTAAAAGGTCTATTCACCTTCATGAGAAACAGTGTAATGGGAATGATATTTTTCTGTACAAAGAGTATAACTGTGAAGGAAATTGGTGTCTTTTCTTTCCATTTTAGATCAAAACTGGAAACTTTGATATGAGAATTAGATATTTAAGAGCAGTACTGATGCTAATACAGAGCTTCAAGGCATGCAGTGGAGAAACTCAGTAATACAACTCACACAGGTCCAAAGGAATCAAAACCAATTTCCAATATATTAAATTCATGCTTTGCATTTAACATTTGTGAACTGACCAGAAGCTGACCGGTTGCTATGACTGTATGTATTGCTTCTTTAACAGTATGTTCTCAGTTCAGTGATCCTGAAAGCTTTTCATGGCTGTTCCTACTTAGAATGCCATTGAAAGAATGGGAATTATACTAGTGACTGTATGAAGGCCTCCACCTGGAATACAGCACCTCAGGTAAATGCCATGCTACAGCTACAAAATGCCATTGTGGGTGGTGAATGCAGGCTGAAAATGGCATGAGGGCTATCCTTTGAGAGCTTGGGCTGTATTTCATCCAAAAGTAGAACTACAGCAGTAATTTTGGAGTTTGAGCTGAAAACACAAAAATTAGGAATACTATGCAAGTTCTAGTTGACCTTTCAGAGACTAGCAGAAACTCTGTTTCCAAATGTCTCAGAAAGAAAAATCCTTTCCTCTGAGCATCCTTTCTTTGCCCATGGTCCAGTGAAATATAAGCAGCAGTTAGCATGATGTGCTGCTGTGTGCACTACAATTTATGTGGCACAAGAATGAGTGCACTCCCTCACTGAGTAAATAGCTCAGTGCATGCAACCTTGCACATGCCTCATCTCACCAGAAAGCCTTCGGGTGTCCTCTACCCTGGTTATGCCTCACAGGCAGAAAGACTCATGACTCTTTCTCCACAATGTCCAGCGACTGAAGCACCATGTTCTTAGGCATCACAGTGTAGTCATCCTGCACAACTTAATTACCTACGTTGGGTTACACCCCTCTCTAGGGTCAGATTGCTTTGTAAGAGGTAGGCAACAAGATAGAGCAGAAAGAAGGGCAGATTGCTGTAGACTGCAGTCAACTCCTTTTTTAAAGGAAACAGTGGCTGCAGTATTGTGGCATGCCATCATGACTATGGTTTAGGGTACTGGGTATCTTGGATATGCTTAATGGCCTACAAAGAACACCTGAACTGTTTTCTTTGCAAAACCATCTCCTTTGTTCTTTAGGAAACAGACATTTTATCAGCTGCCCCTTCTGAAATCTCATTTCAATCATCATTTTCTCTAAAACCCAGCACAAGTCTTCACTAGTCACTGAAGGAAAGTAGAAAGAAGCAAGTCTGCTGTTGGCTACTTCTTCAAAACCAATTGTCTCGTATTGATCCTCTAAGTAGTATCTGTATGCAACAAGATATTATTTAAGATTACTATAGAGTTTGTAATAGGAAAACTCTCTCAAGATCTAAGTATCCCTTAATCCTTGCCAGTGAGGCTGCTTGGAATGCAGCAAGGAATACATATTCATTACATAGGTCAGTATTGGCATTCCTGAGGCTCAGCAGTCAGACATATGCCACTATCACCAGCCCAAGACTGCTTTCAGTACATTTTTCTCATTAGGTTGTGATGGAGCTGAGGACCTTATCTTGAACTTGCTCCAGGCTGTTCATTTTATCTTGTTTAATTATTTAGAAGTTATTCATAGGTAGCAAGTCTACCTGTCTGGGGGCATGCTAATTCTGGATAATGAAGTGGGCTTGCTTTTGGTTGTGGTTTGAGAATAATGGAAAGAACAGTAAAAAGCAAACAAGTATATATTTAATTGTCGTTAAAGTTAAATAGAATGGAAATGCAGGTATTTAAATATGGAAAAAATTATGTATTTGTATATATATTAAATCACTTAACAAAGGAAAAAAAATCAAAAAACTCCCTTCCCCCTCCAAATAAGCCTAAACTCAAACCAGGTAGGGACTCAATTAATGTCTTTCCTTATGAGAACAGCATACACTGGAGTAGTTAATCATTCAGGTATTTTTATTTTGTCATGCAAAAAGCTGTATATTACTGGACTTGGTGCATTTTTAGAATTTCCAGTAGAATGATCTGTATAATATACTTTTCGTCACCATTTTAAAATTCCTTTCTTTACCATCTGAATAGTGCAAGGCATTAAAAAATTCTACCACTAAAACTTATCCAGGCAATAGCACTGCATGTCATCTTTAACATAGTTACAGATTGAATTTAATTATTCAAAAGGAAAGATGTGATAGAAATTTTGTTGCAATAAACTTACTAATTATGTTAGTTTGGTTTTAATTTTGAAAAAAGGTGATGGAATTCCCTCCCTTGCTGTTGCAGAAAATGTCTCTTTTTTGGACATTTTTGGCAGACTTCTTTTTGTCACTCAGGTCTGCTTAAGTTTATGTTGTACTAAAGGCTAGTACCTCCATGACTCTGCAATTAGCACCAAACACTCCTTACAGGAGTCCCCTGTGGCAGTCTTCAATCAACACTGTGAACACTTCCCTCGCCTTTAGTGGATTTAATGCGGAGAGTTATTACTCAAATTGCATATTAACACTGAGTTGATATAATCAGGTAACAAGATACTACTTCTTCTTTCATTTGTTGTGTAACAGTGAGCAGCTGCTCCTTTAGATTGAAAAAGGAAGTAAAAGGAAAGGGAATAAATAATGAAAACTATTAGGTTCTGAAAGAATAGACAAGATGACTTTGGCATCTGATCATAGCATGACAAGATTGCTTTAAAAGGCAGGTGACAAATCACCATGAGGCTGAGAAATAACACTCACTGTCTGAGCAGGTACAAATCAGAAGCTATATTCTGAAGCAGGGCAGCATACTGGATTAGCTAGATTAATGGTCTAATTTACCACAATAAATCCTTTAAAATATCTTGTCAAAGTGCTATTCTTGGATTTTTTTTCCCTTCAAAGACAGAACTGTAACAGGTGCTCAAATATAATGGTGAATACCTTAATCAGTGTAAAGTAGATTTTGATGGAAAGTCTAATTTCCAGATGGCAAAATTACTCTGTTTCATTTGGTGATTTTCAAAGTCAAAGTCAGAGTGACATTGTGCACAAAAAGTGAATGTGCTTTTCTAACATACTGCAACTTACTAAAAAAGTTATACTCAGTTATGTTTCAGATCATATCTGATCATCTTTTGTTAATACCTTGAAGAAAATTTGTTATTTAAGGATTGCATACAGTTTGTGAAACTATTAATATACATAAATAAGGAATAAATCCAAACTTTCTCTCAACACCTGGAGCAGATTGTGTCTGCATAAAGTTTATGTGTATTGTACATACATCTTTGAAGCTGCATAGTAATTTGGATAAAGAGTGCATGTATTTTTAACTGTATCTGTATATTCTCTGTTAATTTTGTCAGTCAGATAAACAGAGTATCTACTGTAGTATCCCAGTTTCCTGATTCTTCTTGCTCAGTTTTGTGGAACAGAAGGAGCAGTACAATCTGGAAATTGGTTGGAGGGTAACTATTGTACAATGGCAGCAGCAAGCATCCAGTAAGCATATGTGTGACATTGCAGCTGACACTTGCTTTCATTGACTTGAAGAGAGGACTTGCAGGATGGCAGTACAGCAGGAACACCTTCTGGATTCATGAAAAATTCTGGTTATCAAAGTTAGTTTGGGGAAAACTTATTCAACACTTGAGCTGTCAAATGAGCTGTCTTTGAACTGAAAAAATATACGAGAAAGCTTAAGAGCTTGAACAAGAAAATGATGCAAGACTCATTAAAATTGACATCAGGCATGTAAATTTTCTCCTTTCCACTCTCAAAAGAAATAGATACATTATAGTCAAGACCAAAGAATTCTCTGTGTTTTAAGTGCCAGTTTGAAGTACCCTAAATTACAGTGTAATTAATTCACTTTTGTTGATCCTATTGTTGTGCTTCACTGTCATTAATTATCAATCTGTCAGCTTTTTCTGTGATACAACCCCAACAGCCGCAGTTTGATACATGCAATTAAACTGCTCAGTTTTATAATTTGATATAGAAAACAAATAACAGCAAACGTTAAAAAAAATCACCTACCACTCTGCAGTAAAATGAGAGATCCCAGTTAAAATGGGACTAGAACCTTTAGTTAGGACTGACTTATCAAGCCATAGTCACAGTACAAAATCCAGAGTTCATGACTAATTTCCAGGATCACTTCCACCACAGGAGTTCTTTGCCACAGGAGTCTCATTCATTCAATGTAACCTCATTACCTGACAGTCACTTCCAGTCCTCGCTGCCCATTGCCATATCCAGCTGCTACTAGTGGGTGACTAACAGAAACACTCGTGCTTCTTGTATTCCTCTATGCAGCAGCCTGGGTTTCTATAAACCCAGGTCTTCTGGTAACCTGTACTTGCAAAATGTGTGCATGCACCATCACAGTCAGCACCTTGAACCTGTGTGCTTTACAGAGATACTGGACACAGATATAGAAAGATACACATGCACCATGATGCACCAGATGCATGCACAAGTGTCTATTGTGAGTTCAAAAGCAGAGCTGGCTAACCTTTCTTGCCTACTGTTTTACTTTATTTGAAAGTATCTCAAGTATTTCAGTTATATGCTGAAAGACATGTTTCTTCACAAATTCTGAGGAGCTACAGATTCCTGGACACACAGTGAAAATGGAAGTGCTAAGCAGTGATGCTACACAATCACACTAGAGACCAAAGTAGTCCAGCTGCACTCAAAACTACAGTAGTTGACTGTAAACTTCAACTGGAGGTGCCCTGGGCTTAGCACATTCTGGATACATTCCCACAAACTGGCAACAGTGGTTTGTACTACTTTTGCATCTTAGGAAGTCTCTTTCCTGCTAAAGAGATGTTCCAGAAGAACATGTTTAACTGAGGTACAAAGACCTCAGTTAATGAGGTCTGCATGCAAAGATCCCAGTCAAATTTCTAGTTCTGCCTCCAAAATAACAAAGAATTTGCCAAATTAAGATTTTCATCGAATAACCAACAGACTACTTGTTGTACTCACAGATCTTATCAAGCTCAATGACATTTCTTCTTGAGGAAAGATGGGATATGGATTTGATCCTTTAAGATTAACTCTCATTTTTTAACTGCTCATTCAGCTGAGGTGACAGATTTCAAAATGAATAGATGAATGCAGTGAGGCATAAAGACAGAGTCTGTCACCCACTTCTCACCTCATGGCCAAGAGGAGTATTTTGCATATCAGTAATTTGCAGGATGCAGAATGGTGCATAGATGCCATTATTTTTAGCCAACTAAAATCCACCTTCTGTAGAATATAATATTGAATGTAAATAGATGAATACATTTCACTGAATGCAATTCAATGAACGAGTATTTGTTGGTAATAGGAATTCTGTGTTTTGACTAGTATGGTTTTTGAAAGCAGACGAAAATCCGATTTTGATGGTGTATGTAGTAACATATGGACACACTTCTGAAACTGTATTTGTTTCAAAATTCTCAAGTGTATTTCATCATGTTCTCATAATCTATCTTCCTTTTACCTTCTGTGGTATTTCCCTGGATCACTCTGAACAGATGCAATATGTTTTCCCTGGGAAAACAGGCCAGCTTGTGAGGAGAGCTGGGATAATTACAGCAGCTTTGGCTCATTCAACATAACTATGTACGTTTTGTCTATTTGACAGCAATATTAAAGAATATGTCTTTGGTAATTTTTGCTGTTCCTTTAATTGCTGCTGCAAATATAAATCTTATTTTGCAGAGTATCCTTTTTCACGTTACATTTATGAACTTGTAGGGATTTTGATTAGAGGCCTTCAATTAGAGGTTTTCAACTTTTTTGCTGAAGTAACTATGAGAGCTGTCTAATGCCTTCGGTGTTTTCTTCTATATCAGGATGCTAATAGATTTTTGTCTACTGTTTCCTTGACTTGCTTCAGAAGACTCCCACTCATATATATGCCAGAATGACAAAAGATCGGACAGGTCAGAAAACCAGATAACTATGGGAGTGCTATAGGAACAAGTCTCATGCATAGAAGCCAGGTGCTCATGTACTACAGGCACATTCCTGCATGAAGGGTCCTCCATCACATCCTTGTCTGCTGCTTATGTACATTCAGCTGCAAGCATTTCAGTGTGAGCTGTGATTTTTTTCTATAAATGCTAAAAGAACAGGACCAAAGCTTTGATAACAGCTGTCTTCAGGTGCTGTGCCATTGTACTGATTAGTGAGCACTTAATTCACTCTAAATCTAGTATAGTGTGTGTCCTCTGAGTCAGAAGCAGCCTGAGAACTGCTGGTTTTCACTAATTAAAAAACTATCCCTGGCTATTTTTGCTGGCTGTAGATAATGAACCTTATCAGTACACTTACCAGAAATCCATTAGTTTTTCTAAGAAATTGGATGGGATTACACAGGTAAAGATTTTTGTTTTATCTTCCTTCTTAAAAAGGAAGTGAGTCAATATGGATTCACCGAAAAGTTTTCACTTTTGGAGCAGAACATATTCAACAGTCGTAGTTGGGTTGAAATAATAATGACTTAAGATTACATGACACAATATAATAATCAATACCAAAGACAGTGCTGGCATTGCATTGGTAAAGATGTCAGTGATCTGGTGAGTCTGAAGGGCAACTGTGGATCTGCAATTATTTCAATGAGAGCACTCATGAAATGAGAATTGGCTTATACTGAAACAACTGAAAGCAAAAAATATGATGGATGTAATTAGTGCCAGTTGTTTATATATAGCAAATAATATCACCAAATCTGACACAGTGAAATGGCATTATAATCACAGAATTTCTTACCTTTTCATTTTACTTTAGCTTCAACTGTAAGAGTAAATTTTAAATAAATTTAAAGGGAATTTAAAGTGATTTCATTCCCCCTGTAAACTGGTGTAACTGCTATTGATCTAGAGTATGGATGTCTCTAGGACAGGTAGAAATGCAGTCCCTAAAAGTCATGCCTCAAAATGAAGGCTTTCTCTAGGAAGCTCCACGCTTTATAGAATCATAACTTAATCACTTGGGAAAATGTCTGTCTCCAGAACAAAAATTATTTGGAAGCCACAGGTTAGAGACAATATAAAAAGACTTTTAAAAATTCTGTCATCAGCTGTTTCCTAAAACAAACAGTTATTTTTTAGAAAATATCAAATGAAATATGGCATCAATTTTTGTTTACTAAAAAAAAATACAAATTCCCCATGAAGAGTGAACTACAGTGTTAGAAATAAGTGAAGAGAAGGAACTCAGAAGCTTGTCCTGTTTGAGACCAGCAACTCAATGTTTTTGACAGCTGCTAGTTAGTGGAAGGAACTAGAACTTCATTTGTCTCTACAATACTGGATCATATACCTTCAAGCACAAAGATGTTATTAACAGAACAAAATGCCCATTGCCTTTTGTCCTGCTCTGGAAGCAGAAGAATTTTTTATTGCTCATTCTTTACGTAGGAAGACTTATTCTAGAGGCTGGTTATTGTTGGTGCTTTCCCTCAGACTGGTTAAAAGAGACTAAAGGCTCATTTAATGTTTTATGCAGTAGCAATGAGGTGTAAACTGACTTGTATGAGGAATTCCAAGTCCATCACCTGCTGGTAGATTTAATCTTTTAAACAATTTCAGCAAAAGCAGACAGTCTGTATCACATTCTTCACATTAATTTAAAATGTTTTAAATACTGCAGATTCTCATAAATTAAGTTTTTTTTAGATGTGTAGTATAGCAAAAGGTTTAGTCCATTACATGAGAAAAACTTAGATTTATAACAACCTGGCTTCAGCATGAATAACTAATTGCTAAACAAGAACCAGTTTTTTGAAAGCTAAGGATATGGCAGATTGACTCAGTCACGAGAACAGCAATTTGTTTTCCAGTATGCAAAGCAAACATTAAGCTATAACCCAATCCTCCAACTTTTTCTTACAAAAATGGGCCCATTTCCTCCAGTGAGGATCCTCACATGTGAAGTTTTCAGGTATTAGTCTTTGATAGGATTTTCATTCCTCTTCTACCTATTTTCATTTCCTGCATTAATGAAACTACAGAAACTCATTGTTTCTGTTTGTTAATGGGGAAAATGACAGGTAGTTTATTCTCCCTCTGTCATCACTTCTGCTCCTTGGGCCTGTCTGTGTTAGAGGGCAAGTTCTGAAAATTAATCTATATTATTAAACCATCTCCCTAAGTAAGATGTAGTATATCATTGCATATGTATTTTGGAAAAAAATGCATAGTGTACAGTTTAGAGATTCCCTGAATGTTTCAGTTAGCCTGCTTTAGAGATGATCAGCACAGTGGTGGAAAACCAAGTATGCAGTATCACAGGCTCATAGGACATCCTGAGTTGGAAGGGACCCACGAGGATCACTGAAGTCCAACTCCTGTTACGACTGAAGAATCACAGCAGTGACTTCCCTGGACTCCACTACTACCTTCAAGCAGGATTTTATCTAATTTGCTCAGTTTTCAAAAGGGAAAAGCCTTGATGGATAAAGATGTTTGCTGCTACTGATGAGCAATGTAAACATTTTCATTTTATCAATGTTGTGGAGCCATGTAAGTAAGTCTACAGTGCACTGGTGCATAAGAACTTAACTGAAAAGGCAGTGCTACTTAATGGACAGAATAAAACACCATCTGCTCCTGCACGGCAAACGTTGGTTGGATGTGTGCTCCAAGCTCTGCCCTGACAGACACCTGGCCGAGCCTGCCTGTGAGCATGCACGTGCCTCAAGGTCCCAAGTGGTTTAAAAACAGTGCTCACCAATCTGGTAGGCCTGTCTCCGCAGTGTTCTGGAAGCTCTGTGTCCCTTCTTCTTTAAAAACATCTGGCTTCCTGAGGGTAAAGGAAGCAGAAGGGGTATAATAAAGAGCCAGGGAAGGAGAGAGTCTCCTGGGGTCAAAGGGAAGCTCTGTGCCCAGCTGTGTCCCCCTTGGTGGCTCTAGATATTCAAAATCACCATGGGAAATGCTTCGTCTTTGCAAGGCCAGCCAATGGGAGAGAAAGGGAGAGCACAGGAACATCTTTCTCTTGCAGTTTGGATGGGCTTCTCCCAAGGAACTAAGAGTAAAGTTATGGAAGGATTTAGGTTCAACTGGGCATGCCAACAAAGCATAGTTCATCTTTCCTTGCAGTGTCTATGGAGAAACTTCTTTACTCTTGACTTCAAAACAGAGCAAAATGGAAGTGCTAAACAACTTGACGTTTTGGAAGGAGGAAGGGAAAATATTTGGAGATGGACCCCATTGAAACATTTTTACTCACACTTTTAGCTTCTTATTCAGGAAATAGGTCTCAAGGCATAATAACTGTCACTTTCTTAACTTCAAGGGGGAAAGAGCTGTAATTATCCTAATTTTATCACTCCATAGTCAATAAAGATGCCACTTCATTCATGAGAAGCTTCATACCCTGCTGCAAGAGGCAGGATTAGAAAAAATGTCCAAAACTGAGAAAGTTACTCCTGTTAGGACCTTATTTTAAAACAATTAATGATTTGTTATGAATTTCCAATTATGAAAACAGCATTACCTTTTACATATACTTCTTCTAAGTCAGTTTTTCTGTGAAAAAACTATTTTGAGATAGTGTCCTTTGTAACAGAAATATGAAATGAATAGAAATTGTGTTTTTATACTCTTAAATGCAGGGCAATTAAATGCTAAAAAAAAATCTTCATTAGATATGAATATTTATAAATATACCTTTAAAAAATCCCTGAAATCAGATATTCATGACTGAAATGCACCATGACATCAGTCATCACTGTGTGACTCTTGAGCCATTTCTTCATATCAGCTGGCTGGACAGTTAACAACAACAAAGCCAACTTCCCTCTGCAGTCCATGGCCAGCTGATCCTGCACAAGGCAGCTTCAGTCTGGCATTTCAAAGATCACTTCTGTGCACACTCATGTCCTGCCTGACTGGGGAATGTGAGAAGACTGGGCCAATGTCCCTACACTACTGCTACACACGCCCAAAGTCACTGCTAACACAAAATCTAAAATCCTCTTTTATCACCTTATAAATCCACGCCATGTTTCTCCTCATAGTTCTTAAAGAGGGTCTGTCAGATTGAATGCATACTAATGATGATAGGAAGTGATGGAAAAATATTCAAATTATTCAGGTTAAAAGTTTAGATGTCCATTTCTTTCTGACAGGCTTCCCAACAAAGCCATTTCCTGAAATGCCTTCAGTCTCTCATTTTCTCTTCTATTCATTGCCAGAGTAATGAAGTCAAACTCTATTTCTCAAAAGAGGGTCCCTGTGTTATGAAGTAACACACAAAAGACTTTTGGATTTCATGAATGATCCCAGATTCTGGTTTAACCACTAATGTTATGGACAGCAGTCTCAAAAGTCCAAAATCTTTTCCAGCTCTGTTGTGTAATTTCTGCTGGTATTAGTCTTCTGATTTTATGCTTCTACTATATATTGTCCATTAGAATAACATAAAAATTAATTTAATACTCTGAAATAATACTTAAGAGTGTTATTTACAACCAGGAGAAATAACTCTTTTTTATGATTCAGTATTTAAAATAGTGTGAGAACGTCCCTGAACTTGCTTCTGTTTCAATTGTAAATAAATATCCAATCTCATTTTCAAATGAATATGAGAGCATTTGATTTAGTTTCCTAATAACTAATTACTATCACTGTTAAAATTATGCTTTACTTACACTCTGAATCAGTCTCACTTGAATATATAGGCATTGCTGCTGAAATAAAAACCTTATTCAGTTTTTTCTCTATGTGGCTCAGTATTACTGGAAGGTAATCAAGTGATCTTGTAAGAACATCTGTTGAACTAAACAGCCTGAGTTCTGGTATTACTTTAGTACACAGTCCATCTTTCAACCACTTCAGAAATGTAGTGGTTCTTGTCCTGGGAATACAAAGGTGAGGACAAAATTAACCTTCTTATTCTAGAGGGGATTAGCTCTCTCTCTCTCTCTCTCTATATATATATATATTTGTGCTAGAGCTTGTATTTAGATGATTCTCAACTATTTTCTTAAATCTTTACTTCTAGGGATATAAACCTCCAGCCTGTAAATTTTACTTATATTCTTTAATGCTCTATATATCAGTTAATATTTGGCTGTATTAATAATATACTTAACCTAGTTTTGTAAGTGATTCCTATCACTGACACAGTGACCCATCTTCAGTGTTCACCACTTTGATTGTTCTGTATCTACTGCCTTTATTAGTTTTCATTACTTTCTTCTAGGATATTAGTAAAATTTCAAGTGACTCAAAAATTTCTCAGTGACTTGGGAACTCAAATTCCTATATATGCTCTAGGCATTAAGAAGGTTGAAAGTCATTTAAGTGAAGGATACTTGGGCCTCCAGAAGCTGAAGTTCTCTTGAAAGGAGAACTTATCTCTCCAAGGACATTTAAAATTGTTAACTTAAGCCTCAAAAATAGACCATAAAAAATAATAATTTTTATTTTCCTCCAACAAATAGATTCCCTCTCTTTTCAAAAACAGGATTTTCAAAGTATTCTGTCCTCTTTATTATCTGCTCTTTACTGTCATGTGCTACTACTGAGCTGTGATTCTAAACATGCTAATTCAGGAAGGAGCCCATACTTGTGTTGAACACAGTTAGGAAAATGACACACTGCTCTGCATTAGCTTTGCACCTGTCACCTCTACAGCATGAAATTTTATTACCTGTCACACTATGTAGTTTCCTACTGGTACAGAACACTCCCTGGGACTTGCACTGTCCCATTTCACAAGTTCTTTTTCACCTCTGTTTTGGCTCAGACATTCCTTTGTGTTTTTGGAAGATGTGCATTAGATGAGAGGACTTGTCAATATGACAACTTATTTGAAGATTTCCCTAATGATTATCAAGAGTTGTTGTGACAGATATTAAACATTTCTGCTTGAAAAGGAGAATATTCTTGACAGGGCACAAGGAAGGAGAGGACATCCACATCTGAATCGCCTTCAAACCATTACTCTGTGTCCCTGCATTCATTAGGCTGTGATGAAAATTTATAACACCATCGTTTTTTGAGTAGAACTGGAAGTGAAGTCACTTTAGCAAAACCTAATACTGTGACATTTAATGTACAGTCTTTTCTCTAACAAGCATTTTCTTGCAGTCATTTGTTAAATGATACTACTAATTTTGTCCACAGTATATTTGCTTTTACCCAAGCTGGCATTAAGCTGGAGCAGGGAGAGACTGGGATTCTGTGCCTGGATTCTGCCCATAACTCATATTCTAACTCATATGATGATATATATCAGGCTGATATGGCAAGAGAAATTTTGGAGTTGAAGCAGTTTCTCCACTCTCCTCCCTCCACTCCAGATGTTCCACCTATATTATAACAGCAGTAATTACATGCAAGCCTCACAAATACAAAAGATTTAAACCCTTTTTGGGATGACAAACTTAAAACTGAAGCTGACCAAGCATTTCAGTAAGATTTCAGTATCCATTCTAAATATGAAGAGACTCTATCAAAGCTTTTATTTTAGGGACATCACAGAGTAATGCTGGTACAACAGCAAGGGTGATTTTTAATAGGTTTATCTGTCATTTAGGAGCTCTATGTCCTACAGTATGTCAGAAGAAGAGGTAAACAAATAAGAGACTAAACACTTCCCATGTAGACAAGCTCTCACAAACTGCTGATTTAATAACTATTCAGATAAATTTTTCAAGCAAGTGACAAAATAATATGAATTTCCTGAATTTTTTTCCTAAAGAGAGAGATTCTTTCTCTCTCCACTGTGAAATGACAGACTCATAAATGAAAGTGCTATTGGAAGCAACTAAATATTATACATGCCTCTGAGAAAAATGATAAGAGAATTAGAAAATAGGGAAAAGAATGCAGAGAAGGGGAAAATGCCCTCATGTAAACAAAGGTAAAAGGAGAGGAAATTGAATTCATTACATACATGATCAAAATTCCTTAGCAAGCTTAATAAGAAAGTCTTTCATAGAAGAAAAGCTGTCAAAACGGAAGATGACTTTGTAAAACAGAGGCCCACGCTGCAGCAGATTTTGCTAGGGCTAAACTTTACACTTTAAACAATGGAATACAAAGAACAACACAAATGAAATAATCAGACACAAAAATATCCTGACGATTAGACTTCTACAGATCAAATCAGAAATGCAACTTATTTTTATCATTGGTTTCCAAAAAAAGAAATAAATTCATAAACTATAAGCAAAGCAAATGAAAGCCTTTTAAACTTGGTTTTGTTATTAGGAGACAACATTGAAAGTACATTGGAATACCAACTTTAACTGGCCAGTTGTTTTTTTAATTTTTTAGCAAATGTGTCTGAGATTCAGAAAAGAAATGTAAGACAAAACAGTAACAACAATATCAGAAAGGTTCTTCCTTTCCTTAGTTTTGCATTTGTTTCTTGTCTTTGCAGTGGCTCTGGAAATGGATTTATCTTCCATTTCTACTCAGAGATGTGTGCTTTTCAAACAGCTTGGCTTTTACGTGCTAAGAACACAAATTGAGAAAATTCTGGCTTCTGGCCAGACCTAACTTCAGCTGTATCACATTCCCAGGTCTGTTCCTTTCTCCTGTTGCTTTCTTCTAGGATTTCAACTGTAAAATTTATCTATGGGTTTTGGAATGGCTGTTTTTTATTTTGAATATTGAGTGATATATACAATTTATGAGAACAGAAATGACAGTGACAATCTCAGAAATCATTAAAATGCTCCCAGAAGAAATATAATATTGGTTTCAAATGAAAGTACAGCTTTAGGCTAAGTCATACTTGAGTGGTCAGTTCAAAATGTAACTTCACATATGATTAATATGCAAAGGCATTTTAAAAATGCTTCTAACTACTCTTCAGAAACCCAGACATTCAGTGTGCTTCCCCATCTTTTCACATTCTCTGTGTTTACATGTATCACAATCCTGGGCTTTAAAGCAGCTGGACAAGCTATTTTTTTTACCTAAACACCTCTGAGTGATTTGTATGCTGAAATTATATATAGGAATAACCTCTAAGTTTGTTTTTGCACATACTACTCTAAAAAAAAATATTTATGCTTGAATATTAGATCTGCAAATATAATTGAAGAGAATTTTCATGGTTAGAAACTGTGACCCATTACAGCAATTGTAATACTCAACTGTGCTCCCTATTAGCTGCTGTCTCACACTCCATTAGTGCTTATGGTGCACAGGAAATGACACTCCCAGTAAAATGAAGCAAATTTTACCACATGCAAATTGTATTAAAAAAAGGAAATATGAAAACAACCACCCAAATCTAAAGAATGGGAAGGAAGAAATATATACCATGATACATTAAAAAAAATAAATAAAGTACACATTTTAAATTTTCCCTTCTGAAAAATATGTTTCCCAGTACTTTTACTACACCAATAGATATTACAGGCATATAAAATCTTCCTGTTCTTCAATGTCTGGATACATATTATACACATAAAATACACATATATATGAACACACACAAACACACATAATCTATGGTTTAACCTCAGTAAACCATAAAACAGACACTGAAGGCTTGTTCCTCTCTTCTACAAACATGCTAACTAAAGTGTCAAAATTGTACCCTTTGTAACATCTTTCTGGTAAGTCTCCTGCATTTGTTCAAGTGCCACAGTACTCCACAAAATCAGTCATGTTAGTCCAAAAATACATACTGAAATATCTGTATGGGCAACACTCTGTTAGCTTTATTATGTAATGAAATAACACCATACTTCTTACCAAACTGATTTACACAATCAGATTTTCCTTTTGAGTGAAACAGAACTGCTGGTGCATTTTGCTGTAAGGATATGGATTGGGCATGTAAGTGTGGAAGAATGGCAGAAGACTTGCTAAGACTGAATCCTGGTATCTGGTGCAGAAGATTCTTAGCTAAGTCAACAGTACTGAATTATTCTTTCAAAACTTACTGCAAAGTACATTCTGTGATTGGAGGCTCATGTAATCTATTCTATGAGCTAAAGTACCTCTGCAGAAGCTGCTTTGTTAGCATGAAACAAAAAAGCAGAAAACCAAACATTTAAAAAGAACTGTTGCTACCTTTGCCAAGGTAATGCTATCTCAAGACTCAGAGATCATTTTAATAGCTAAGATTCAAAGGAATCCACCTCTCACATAACTGAAAGCAAAGCTGCAGGCACTTCCTTAGACTCATATATTTGTTTGCTGCCTGGTGTTCAGCTAGGATCTGACAAGTAAAAAAAGGTCATAACATACATTTGTAAAAAATACAGAAAAGCAAAAAGTTCTCTTGGGCCTTAAATCTCACTCACTACAAGAAAGACATTCCAAAGAAGAGCAATGAAGCTGTTGAAGGATCTGGGGAACACGTCGATAAGGAATATCTGAGGGAGCTCAAATTGTTCAGCCTGGAGAAAAAGAGACCTTATCACTTTCTACAACCACCTGAAAGGAGGGTATAGCCAGGGGGGGATCGGTCTCTTCTCTCACATAACTTACGATAGGATGAGAGGAAATGGCCTCAAGTCGCAGCATGGGAGATTTAGATTGGATATCAGGAAAACATTCTTCTCTGAAAAGGCCATCAAGCATTGGAACAGGCTGACCAGGGAAGTGATGGCGTTTCCATCCCGGGAGGTATTTAAAAGACGTGTAGGTGTGGCACCTGGGGACGTGGTTTAGTTGTGGACTTGATAACCCTAAAGTCTTTTCCAACCTAAATGATTCTATGATTCTAAAGTTGTTTGCCATTTATTACTGAGAGCTTTCCAAATTATTTATCTTCTTCACAGACTCTCCATGCCTAGGAGGTCACAGAAACAATTCCTGAAGGCAATGGAGTACACAGCTATGGTTTTGCACAATGACCTTAAGTTAAACTCTCCTTTTGTTAGTGTTGACTTTACAGCAAAGTTGAGACTACACCTATTTGATTAGGACAAAGCCATAAAGAAGAAGCAAGCTTTACTCTCTTATTTTTCCAGAGGGGACTACCAGGGAAAGCATCTTTTCCACTGGATGAAGCCATTGGTAACACATGTTAAGATTGACAATAATGTTGGTAACAGTAGCTGTTACTTTTGCTCCTGCAAGTGGTAAAAGTTCCACCTACAGTATTTTGCTGAAGAAAATCCCTGCTAATCCCTCTACACAGAGATGACTTCCAGGACATAAGAGACTTTTTGTGGCTGTTTTTTTTTTTTTCTTCTTAGCTACACAAATCTAGAACCTGATCTCTGGGTATAATAGTTTGATTTGAAAACTTTTCTACTTATGTTTTAAAGTTTAAAAAGGTCCTTATAATATAGAAAGTTCCAGCGATCCAGGACGTTTAGCTACCACTCCTGGAAAGAACGGCCTCATGAGTTTAGACTGTGTATGACACGACCACCTGAAACTGGGAGCATTCATGGGCAGGAGGGCTGGGTATTTCTTGCCGTTTGGAACTGCAGTGGTGTTTTGCTAGGCTAGAGAAGCAAAAAAGGGATACCAGGATGCAGTGAGAGTATCCAGAAGGGTTTGTCTTCCCTAAGATCACAACTGTGATGTCACTTTCCCTGTATGAGTACTTCAAATTCAACTGCATTTCCTGCAGCCACGATGCAGGTTGGTTTAATTATTGCAAAACCATGCAGTGGCTGGCCCATCACACACTTTCTGTCAAGCTAGTGATGTTTTGTATTGAATACTGCTTTAGCGAAGACTGGATTTAAAATCACTTGTTCTGTAATAGTAACCTGGTTGGATTCCCTTTTAGTGCCTGACTGGGACCTTGTCATCTGCTTATCCGCTTTTCTTTTTTTTTAATTTTTACTTTTAATTACCCACTGGGATGACCTGAACAACCCCGTGTCAAACCAAGTCTGGTTTGATACCCCAACTGAAAAGCAAGACAGACTATTCAAAGCCTCTAGGTCTCAATATATTGAGGAAATACATTATGCTGAGAAACTCAAGCCATGGATAGCAGTCACTGCCCAGTCTTGGAAAGGACAGAAAGCTGAACACTTCAATCACTTATCCCAGAGCTTTCAAGAGCTGTCACTTCACTACCACTGGGAAACAAGGAGCAATCACTGTCAGATAAACATAAAGGCTGATCTGTAGGGTGCTACTCTGTGGCAATCAAAGTAAAGACCAATAAAGTTTAAAAAAAAATAAATTCTTCCGCATATTTCTGGAAATGATGAGCAATATGCAGCAGGGGGGCCTTCCTCAAAAGACAGTTACTCAGAATATGACAAAATTTTATACTCTAAATCAATTTTGGCATGGAAAATAAACTCTGAGAGAAACTTTCCTTCTCCCTTTATTTGACCAGAAGAAAGTGCATCTGCTGTAGAACTGTCTCCCCTTATGTGTTTTAAGTATAGTGCTTGGAAGGATACTGCAGCAATAAATTCAATTTGCAACAGGAAATAGATTGTCTGTTTCAACAAACAGAATGCAAAGCAAATTAAATGCCATTAAATATTTTTTTTCAAAAGACTTGTCCTAATATTAGAATACTTATTTCTTGCTATAATGAAAAGGGTGAAATAATTTCTCCAAGATGTGCCTTGTCACGACACTGTGACATTTGTAATGAGTGACATTTTCTCTGATATTTCTTTTTCCCATGGATGCCATAAAGTGCATCACATGAATATGAAGTGACATCTTTACTAACATGTGGTACTTACTTATCACCCACAATTCCCAAGTTGATTGTTGGATAGCCGTGTTCTTGGATTGTAGCTAGGAGAGTTGAACGGTTACTGTCCCGAATCTTGCCTGGCAAGAGGTCATCCTCAGGATTCAGCAGCTGTAAAACCAGAAACACTCTCAGTCAATCTCCTTGGAACACCATGCTTTACACAAGTGAGCATTTTTTCTTCAGGTTGGACAGGATGTTTCTAGACACATATAATGAAACATATGTATAACATGATTCAGTGAATTTAAATTAATAAGATATGCAATGTGCTTGTTTAGTCCAATCCCCCATGTTGTTTAGTTTGTTTCTACTGGTTCATGTCTACAAAACATTCTTACTCCTTATGAGTACATGGCTTCTAATCACAGACATTAGCAATCAAACAAAAAACTTTCAAGTTTTCATGTTATTGTTCCTCTTTAAATGGTTTTAAGGGAACCTCATTAATGTTGTTAACCAGATTTAAAGTTTAATGAAGATTTTGAAGTTCATTGTCTGCCCACCATAATAGATGTCTTTTATGACAGTCAGCATTGGATTAACGGACAGAAGCCTTATGCTTAGTTCTTATATCAATTACTGTTTTAGATTAAAAACTTTCTCTTAAGATAGTATATCGTGGCAATTGCTTCACATGTGTTATGTATTTTGGAAGCAAAAGTACAAAACATACATATGTAAATGTATGTTTTATATATATTAGAAATTCTAATGTAGGACACAATAGTCAATACAATATTGACAGGAGACAAATAATATTACTAATAAGAATGTACCTGTCAAAATGACAGCACTAGGTAGTAAGGTAAGAATAACGAAAAGTGGAGCACGGGTAAATTTTATGCTTTGGCTTGCAGCTCTGTTTCTGTAAAGATTGTCATAGTCTGTTAAAGAATGTTTTAGCATTTTACAAAAGAGAATGTCTACATCAGTAAAGGACCCTTTAATGACCTGCAAGAATCTTCAATCTCATGGAAGTTACTAATCAGAAAATCACCACCTGTAATCCTTGTAGCTCTATAGATTTATTCCTCAGTTAGTGATTTGGTTCCTGCATGCCACACCCTGTTTATGTTGTGAAATATGGCAACAATCTTTATCCCAGATGACAAAATTCAACCTACAAAAAGTTTTCAAAATCTTTCAAAATTGAACATATTCAAGCTGTATGAGAATACAGCTACTGAGTTAATATTTGTGTCTGGATTTCAAAAAGTTTGTCTTAAAGGACAGTCAAAATTTCATGCTGTCTTAACCCACATATCTCAACCCACATGTTCTTTAGGTTTTGCTCTTGTTATTCTTTCTCTGTCCTGCTGCTGGAAGAAGTGAGAGGGCAGAGTTACTGGCCTGGGTCCACACACAACATATGTAAAATTAGTAAATTAAGTTAATCTTAAACCTGATTTTTCCCATGTAGTTAAAGCAACTATAAAGCTGGTCTTCTGTTCTACTAACAGGAGAGTGTCTGGAT
Source organism: Passer montanus (assembly GCF_014805655.1). NCBI lineage: Eukaryota > Metazoa > Chordata > Aves > Passeriformes > Passeridae > Passer > Passer montanus. The sequence goes on along the minus strand of NW_024365381.1, from coordinate 7,119,913 downwards.
TTCAACACGTGCTACTATAAGAAAGAATATTGAGGCACAATACTGCAACAAGGCATTTGGTAGAACTATTCAGTTTTCCAAGACAGCTTGTCTGCCATTTGTGTTATAGATATAGAGGGTGTTGCTTAAAAGAAATTATTCTTCAGCCATGACTGGCAACATGAATTACAACCCCAGCTGGCACATGGTTGGATACATTACCAAAGTTTTGGCAAAGAGAGTGTGAGACCTGTGAGAAAGCCCCTAAGAGAGAAAACACAAGCAGATTGTTATGGGTTGATGCCTCACAAAAATAGCTCATGTCAGCATGAGTTGCCATCAAAAGCGAGTCTCCTTGGGAGTAGGGTGGAAGTCACTATCCAAAACATTGCCTCAAAAAAAATACAGTATTTCAGACTATAATTCTAAACAAACTTTTCTTACCTCATTCCCTGTTGACATTACTGCAACCACTGGAAACTTGTTAACTTCTACTTCAGTTACTCCAACAGTTGCTAAGAGACCAATCTCAGAGGGACCCATGTGGGTTCCTTTAGCCAGCACACATTCACCTCTTTTAATGTCATGTCCTATGGGTCTGAAAATCAGGACACAAAAACAACATGAAAGAAAAAGAAGATGAGATTCAAAGTACCTTTCCTTCATTGGTCCTGCTCCAGGTCTGGAGTGTCCATGGACGCTCCTTAGTCTGACTGTCAAAATGTCAGTACCATTCATGATTAAAAAATTACTTTGAAATTCATCAGCCCTTCTATTCCTAACAGAGATATTTTAATAAATACAGACCTGATATCTTGGCCTGGTCGAGCCTGCACCAGGATTCGAACTTCTAGTTCTTCAGTGCCCTACAAACATAAGGACATCATGTATGGTCAGCTGAACTAATCAAAGATTAATGCTTCATTTCTCAGAAGTTTACACAGCATCCATTACACTGAGACATTATGGCTTAAGCATCATATTGTTCTCCTGATTTGTTTGTCAAGGTTGCAACACAATGTGTGCTGAAACTGAACAGCATTTTAAGAAATGCTCTTTATGATGAGCTCACTAGGGGAGGACCAACACTGAATATGTAGCTTTAGCTTCCTATTTTTTTTTAATGATACCTGTGTTTATATAGCTTTCCCGTGTTACACTGTTGTTCTGGTATACTGAGTGGATTCTTTGTACTCCTTCTCAGCCAACTTGATCTGGTCAAACCATTTCAAAGATGGCACTTCAAACAGACTATTAGTCTGGCAGACAGTAGGCCTTTACATTAGCAGAAAGGTGGAAAGAAGCTGTGTGCTGCAGCTGTTTCAGGATGCTCATACAGATTCCTGTAGTGGATACTCCTACTTGAGAGCCTTGTACGAATCAGAAAGGGGCTCATTCATCTTGTTTATTTACTGTGAACAAGAGACAGTGGCCTGAAGGGTCTGATGCATTTCCTTGTTCAGAATGTCAATAGTTTGGTGATTCATTCAATATCAATAAATGGCACATGACCTCTATCATTAATATTTAATTTTAAGCCCTGCAAATGGGTTGATGATGTATACACTCAGCTTTGAGATAGTGCCAGCCTGTCAGGAGCACTACACCTAAACTTCGACTGGAAAAAATTCTGGTTTTACATTATGATGTAGTGCTTAAAATTTGCAATGTGGTAGTCCTCTCAAGATGAGGTGGCCACAAAAAAACTTGTTCAGTAAGGCTAATGGAATGATTACAAAGCAGTGAAGGCAATAGTGTATTTTGCAGGAAGATATAATGTATACATATACATCTGTAATCTCAAAGCAGGATTGATAATTTCAATGATTTCCCTGCTAGGAAGAAGGACAGCCTAGACAGCTTGCTGAGCTCATTAGATGTAAAAATCTATGCATTTAGTAAGATTAATAAGGCATGAGAAAGGATCCTGAGAGTGAGTTTCAGTTTTTGCAGTCTTTATCAGTTTTGAACACTAGAATTCATCTGCTTACACCCCAGCTGCAATCACAATGCTGACACTGAGCTGTGGTGAAGTGGAACAGCTTGTCAGAACAGCAGCAGTAGAGCAAAGGCTGATCTGAGCGCAGAACCTTACACATAGTTCATTCCAAAGCTGAACTGGGAAGTTGTGTCAATAAGAGACACATCTTCTTGCCTTCAGGTCTCTCAGATGACAGCAAACATGGTGATAGTGCCTTGAAATCACAGCTGGGATTCAGGAGCAAACACAGCAACACAAAGGAAGTCTAAGATGGACTCTTTGGAATAAAGTTGTCTACAGAGAGCTCCTCTGCTTCATAAAAAGCACATTTCACTATGTTGAGTCAACGGTGCATACAGAATTAGTACTACAGTATTAATTTTTTTTCTGTGTTTTTTTTTTTCCCCCTGTGTTTTCTTTCTGTGTTCTTATTTGCAGCATCTGTAAGGTAGTCCACTAGTATGATTTAAAGTTAGGCTGGAAAATCTGTTCAAAAACAGGTTTATATCTACATTCTGGAGAAATATGCACCTTTATCCATTTCTTGGTTTTCAGAGGTCTTAAATTCAGTAATGTTCACATTTTAAAGGAGCACAAATGTCTTTTAAAAATCTTAGTTGTAGTTTAAAAAAACCATTTACTTCCCCTGTTTCATAACAAAACCTCAGTTTCTAGACAGATTCATTGGAAGCTATTTGTATAAGAAATATTCTCCAAAATCCACCAGGTTCACCTTTGCTGAAACAAGACCAACTCTGATAATACAGAACTGCCTTCATAGCACAGTTTAAAGGAACCCAAGTCATCCCATGGATTTTGTGGCACTTAAAACAGTTCACTTTCCCACAGAAAATCATATTCAGCTTTAATTACATCAGCAGTGATTCACTGTATTATTCTGAGATCAACATGTAATTAAAAAAAAACATTTCCCCTTCTTATCTGGTGAGATTTCCACTAGCCCATGTTTTAAAATGTCAATACAGCAGGCATTCGAATTGGATCGTAGGCATGGGTTTCTAAGAGGCACTTGCCTTTCCTCAAATCATGCTCCCAAGCATTTTAGAGTCAGCATTCAACAATTTTGATGAAAAATCAGTCAGAACACGAAAGTCTGCGGTACTGTTATCACAGCCTGAAAAAGTGAAAATTGCCACTAGGAACTGATGCAAAAATCCTCAAACTTCTGAGATTACTGAAGAGCTTTTCTGTATGACTGTCTTTCATATTTACAGGATTGTATCATGTGCCATTTACTGCTGCACACAAAAGAAAAATGAGTTTTTTAACTTGTGACTCACATCATCTGATTCCCTGATGAGCTCTGTATCTTCCACCTGCACCACTGCATCAGCACCACATGGAATTGGAGCACCAGTTGTAACTCGCATTACCTGACCAGGCATCACAGTCTGAGTTGGCTGAAAAATAAAAAAACAGAAATTAATCTCTTTTTGGAAAAATAATAAAATTTCAAGCCACTGGAACTTTATGTAAGTAATCTATCTGAAAGATCAGAATTCTTATTTGCAGCATGACTCTGATATACTGTGAGTGATATTAACAGGTACAATAAACTCCAATTCACACCTGGCTTTATTTATATGGCCACATATTAAGTGGCTTCAGTTTTTTCTCCTTATATTTCTATCACATGAACAACTTTCAGAAGAAGGAATATACTAATACTTAGAAAAAGCATTTGGCACAGAAAAATAACTGGGTTAAAATTCTAACTGTTAGATGGAAACTTCCATGAACAAAAATCTAGCAGTTCTCAGCATATAAATATTTTTGCAGAGCACTCTGGCTCCCAGGGCTGAAATTGCTTTGGTTGATTTTTTGTTCTGTTTTGTTTTACCAGCACACTATTTATGAAAAACCAACAAATAATAGTAATGTAACCAACTGCTTAATTTTTAGGCAGATTTCCTAACACTAAGACACCTCAATACTGGTTCACAGAGAATATCTATCTTTGTGAGGGTCAATTTAGAACAGCCTAAAATAGATAATATTCTACAATTCTATAAAGTCACAGGACATTAAAAAGTTTCAGCAGAAGCAGTACAAAGAACAGAAAAATATCAGAACAACATGATAAACCAAATGATACGGTTTTAATAACACTTCTCACCAGGCAGAGTATTTTCATAAACATTTATCAAAATCCAGGGTAAAACTGTAATTTGACCATAACTATTTAAGAAAGAAACAACTAAAAAAAATCCCAAAAATGAAACTAAAAGAAGGTGATATGATGACTGAGATTTCATTGCTGGCTCCTCCCAGCACTGCAGTAAGCCTGGCTTATCTAGGTTTCAGTGTTACAAGTGAACATGTGCTACACAGAGATCTATGCAGCTGTGATCAGAGTAACACATTCTGTACGTGTCACACGTACAGCTCATGTGCACACCGACTCCAAACTCCATATGCAGTGCTGGAATACATCCAGGACTTCTCAAACTATAATTAACAGACATTTGGCAGAAACCCACAGGCTGCAGGCAGTTCCTCCCAGGACTGTTACCTGCTCCTGCCCAGCAGGAATTTATTCCATGACTTTTGTCAGGGGCTGACAGACAGGACCAAACTCTAGACCAGTGGTCAGCACTTCAGCTGCATGAAGCTGTTTGCCTTGCCCATTCTTCTACTCCTTCAGACCTGTCATAACCACTGAAAGGTGAGTGTTACTTTGAAATGTGTGTATGTCACACGTTTGGGACAAAAGCCATAGGAAAAAGCTGGGATGGTGTTTATCTGGCTCACCACAGTATCACAGCGACCTGCGTATTCCAAGAAACAACTGAGCCTAGAACTGACTGAATCTTAACCCTTTTCTACAGGTAACAGAAATCTAATATCCTGGGAGAAGAAGATAAATAAAACCAACCCACACTTGCCATATGTCACAGTTAGTATATTTTTAGGGCAAGATTCATGCTATCATAATGTAGGTATCTAAACAAGATGACATTAAAAAAAACCCACTTTTAAGAAAATGGCATTTTATTCCTCACCCCACACTATTCACAGAGTTGTGGATGGATAGCAGAAACACTGCCATTTATACTAAAGCTGCTTAAAAGGGAAAATAATGCTATCGAGTGTGTAATTTTTATTTTTATGAAAAGAAATGTTACAAAAGGCAAAGCTTACGCCTTGGATAATGTATTTTGCATACCATTGTAGATATAATCTAAAGGTACATTACAAATAGGTAATATTGTCTTGAACTTACTAAGTATTGCTGGCTTAAATGACAAACTTCAGAGGAAAAATGTATTGCATAAAAAAATCTGCCTATTAAACTGCATCATAAAGAACACAAAATGTCTACTACTGCCACAAATCAGAGCCTACAGTGATAAAATATGCTGTAACTAACCATGTTTTTGGAGCTTATTGTTAGATGAGTTAATTTTTTGAGATGTAATGATGTGATACATTTAAACAAATTCATGACACAATTGCTTTTAGAACTGGTTATGTTGCTCATAGATTTAATTTCATTTTTGTCTGCTGAGAATTTGATCAGATTAACTTTATGAACAAAAGTCAACCACCAGATTTATTTGTGAATCTCCAGGGCTATGTTCCTCTATGATAGGTTTTTTTGGAGATAAAGAAATGATTGCTTCTCAGAAAACATATTAATGTGCAAGAATTTCACAGAAGCTCTTCCAAAGGGCCTTTGAGATCTCACTTTTACCTGCAATGGGGCAATACTGGTTTCTGTCCTTTGCATTCATTACTGATAATCTACTCAATTTTAGTCATCGAATAAAAGCCAGAAATAATTTACTAAGCACACCCCTATCTCAGGCAACCCAGAAATAATTTACTAAGCACAACCCCTATTTTCTCCTGCACATGATTACACCTCTCCTCTGTAATTTAGAATAATCCATGTAATCCATGCTCCTTTCTGTAAAAAGGCTCAAGTTAATGGAATAGTGGAAAATGCCTGCTTTTCATTCTAACATTGTAGCGGTTAGTTGTAGTGCCTCTTACAAAGACCTTTAGAAAGCATTGTAGGAAATGCTGTGGTCTATGTAAGTCTACAGAAGGAAAACCATTTTACTTATGGCTCAGTATGTTACACACAGGCCATTGTGGATGGCTCATGATCAGTAATCTCAAGTGTGCCCTAACCTTCCCAAAGCAAGGTAATGCTGAAAGCTTTCCCTGATATACAGAAAAAGGGTTAACACAAACATGACCATCTGGAGATGGAAATCAGAAAACACACAAATTAAAAATTGATAGAGAAATGTCCAACGTGGCTATATGGCCTCCTTGCAATTTTAGTCCAATCTTTTTCCTTGCTACTAGCATTTATATAACCTTTTTCCCTACAGGAGGAGCCAAATCTAAATCTATTTTGAACTCCCTGCTGTGAATCATTCTGTTAATTGGTCTGTAACATGAAAAGCAGAATGTTGCTGCTGAGAGTGACTGAAGGGTGAAATGAGACTGAGGAGCCTTCCAAGGCTATAAATAATTTCTTGGGAAGGAGATGAACCTGAAGATGTGTTTGCCCCAGAAAAAAAACTTTGACCAATTATTCTGAGGTCAACAGCCTTGTTTTTCTAACTTGCCACTGGTATTTTCAGAAATAGTCTCTCTCTGCATGCCTGCTTCCCACCCAATTCTTGCTCCTTGCCAGAGAGCCTTCCTATTCCCCGTAATCTGGGAGGACAGACTGTCCCTGAGAGACATTTGTGAGCTCTTGAACTTTGTAGGAGGGAAGCAGCTTCCATTTGCCCTTTTATCTTTTGTACAAACCTGCTGAACTGATTAGGACACTGAAACACTTCAGACCTCTAATGGGAAGTAGTCCCCATTAAAGACAACTTCAACAGTACTGCTTTTAAGCAACAGTGTGCTGGGATATTTAACTAGCAAAATGGTAATATTGATGACAGGGGAATAGTGATAGGAGTGAAAATTCAGCGGGTTGCTCTGCTGGTTCTTGCTATTTTATAGTGATCATAAAAAGGGCTGTAAAAATAGTTGTCTTTGAATCTTTTGGATTCTAGACCAATGCTTGAAAATGCAGTCAGGAGGGCTAAAAATATAAGGCAGGCTAAAAAACTGCTAAATTCTAAAAAAAACAAAAGCAAATGAATTCAAAGTAATTTTACATATTTTGTGCAACTGATCCATTAATCTAAGTTCACATGAATATCAGTACTGAGAATATGTCTATTATACCAAAGTATAATTCATGATGATGGATGGGACTGAAAGCAAAAATAATTTTTACAGTTCTTATCATGATTAGCCAAATGAAATGTCTATTACACATTTAGACACAGTTCAAGTCCATTTAAAAAAAACCTGAATAATCCTGCAATTGGTAATACTTCTAAAACCTGAAACAGCTTTTGAAATACGCCAATTTTACTTGAACTTTTTTGTTTAGCAGTCAAAATGGACACACTGTAAAATCCTCATTAAAACTGATCAATTTCTTGTTTTGCCTGTTACTTATCCCTTTCTCCATCATTTCACATACAATACACAGAATTATAAATCAGGATTTGAAATAGCTGGAGAAACATTTTGGACTAACTCACATTTTCCTGAACACAGCTGGCAGGTATGATTAAATGGGCAGAATAACAGTAGTTGAACATAACTGATTTTTTTTATCCATTACCAGAATGAGTACAGAAATGTAATGAAATATGCTCTTGAATTTGAGAACAAATCACGAAACACATTTATTAATGAATATTTATAGAGCACAGCAGGTCACAAACAGGTCACGCCTCAACTTGCTTTTAAAATCAATCCATGTATCAGCTAAGGTGCACAAATATTCTTCTCACAAACCAGCCTCAAACCAGGCTGCTGCCAGTCTTCCTCAAGATTGTTCTGATGGTTACCTATCTATAAAAGCTTAATAAAAAATTTATACACTTCATTTTGCAGCTATCAGTGTGAAAAATAGAAGCATCTTATGAAAACAGTTATTGGGCTGACATCCTTAAAAAATCTGTCAGCAAGAGGGGGTTAAATCACTCTTCGCTGCTTTCATGAATTGTTGTGCCACTAGAAATCTCATGTCCTCAAACACTGGACCAGGGCAGAACGTTACTGTATGCACTCCTATCAGACATGTCAGCACAATGCTCTGAAGTATTTTGGGATATCCTTGTTAGCTCCTTATGTAACTGTACTACCTCACTTTCTGAAATCATGTCCCAAGGCACATAGCAGGAGGGTCAGTACAGCTGTGTCCTACTTCACACCACATCCAAGACTACTGAATTTTGGAGCACTAGCAAAGCTTATAAAAATACAAAGCAAAATCTTACAGAAGAAAAATACATTAAAAAAGAGAAAAGAAATTGTGCTCACCTGCTCACCAGCCTGGGATTCCCCTATGATGAATCGATCTCCTGGGCCATCAGCAGCTGTTAAGAGGGACAACATAAATGGTAAACACTGAACCAAAACAAATGATGGCATTATAAATAAAGAACAGGAGAAGAGCAAGGATGATATAATGTTCTGTTCTTCAGTGACTTCAGTTCTTCATGACTAAGGTTATAGAAGTTCTGCAAACATTTTACCTTTTAGGTCCATTTGAGCTGTGTTTTTTCTTTTGAAAAACACAGGTTCTATAAGAAATAGTATTTTTAACTGAAAATTTCTGGGCAGTACGAGGTCACGTAAATGAAGACTAGGAGGAATTACATTAATAACAAAGATTTAAGGGTGTTCATGACAGTATTGCAATACTGAAAATTAGGAGTACGAGATCACTGATCTAACAAGTCTTCAGGACTTCCAGTTTAGCATATCTGCATTTTTACAGGGACAATGAAGGCACAATTACTAATAACACTTAAACTCCTGTCTGCTTCAAAGGTCTTTCAGCAAGTTGCATTAGTGGTATTATAGGCTTTACCATATGTAAACACGTGTGAAGCACAAGCAGCTCTGCCTTTCTAAGCACAGCAATCGTGTTGCCAAGAGTGCTCAAACAAACTAGGCTAGAAGATCACATTTAAATCTGCATTATTATTAATTTTAAATCTGTAGCTGTCAAAAGTTGATATCCTAGAGATGAAGTCTAATCAGTGACAACCTTTATCTTAATAACTCGGGTTTTACTTCAGGAGCCCTGAATATACACCTAGGTTACCCTGTATGGAGAAGAACTACCTTCAGGAAGGATGTTCATTCAGTCTATGATTTATCACATTTGTACTCATGCATTGGCTGCAGCTTTGCAGATCATTATCTATGGTACTTAGCCATGTTTGAAGACTAATAATTAACTTAGCTTTAAAAGCCTATCAAACAGACTAATCTATGAACTTTAGAGTGAACTCAAAAAAGCGGAAAAGGACTCTTCAACTAGATATCCTTGAATAATGCATATAATGCTACTGAAAACGGTTGTTAGGCCTGCACTGAAAAAAAAAAGTGCTTGTATGATCCAGCAAAAGAAGAGAAAGAAATTCCTAATAGCTAAATTATTTTAAACCTGATAAAATGCTACTGAATTAGAGTTTATTCCCCCACTAATAATAATATGGATACAAAGTGTATAGATGATACACAACTGATATAAAATGAGAAAAAGACAGGGGTTTGGGCAGACATGTTATGTCACTGAAAGCTAATCCTTATACTTTTGTAAGAAGTATCCATTAATGTAGTCAATATTAACTCTGCCTAAAAGCTTTTTTTTCCATATCTGAAGGTACCAGGTTCACAAGAATAATAAGAATAGAACAAAACAGTATAGAATGGAATAGAATACAGCTGCCTGATCAATTCAGGGCTAACCAAAATGTAAAACAAATTATTAAAGGCATTGTCCAAATGCCTTTGACACAGAGACAGGCCTGAGGCATCAACCCACTCTCTAGTGGGTTCTGTTGCAGTCTGTTCCAGTGTCTGCCCACTCTCTTGGTAAAGCACAATTTCCTGATGTCAGAGTTAAACCTTCCCTGGCACAGCTTTCAACCATTCCCACACAAAATGTCACTGGACACCCTGTGCCCTTCCCCTCCACAGGGAGCTGTAGGGAGTCATGAGGTCACCTCTCAACATACTTTTCCTCAAACAAGACAAACCTGAAGTCCTCAGCTGCTCCTCATAGGACATTCCTTCCAGGCCTTTCACCAGCTTTAGAGCCTCAGCTGCTCCTCATAGGACATTCCTTCCAGCCCTTTCACCAGCTTTAGAACTGTTCTCTGCATGCATTCAAATATCTCAGTATTACTCTACTTGCATTTACCACCAAAATTAGGTTTTGTGTGTTGGTTCTGTCAGAAGTTGCTGAAAATGACATTCATGATCACTCTGCTCATTCTGCATGTTTACTGAGATTGTATTTGTGCTTTGCCTTACCCTGCAGCAGTCAGATTGCAAGAGAGCATTGGCTTGATCCCAAGGCCCTTGTCACTCAGCATTCTACTCAGAACTCACTCTCTTAGCTTTTCTGAGTGTTACTTTACCTGTATTTCTCTGGCTATTTTAGACCAAATTACTAGTCATTTTGGTCTGCCTGTCTCTCACGCACACTCATCTTGTGGACCTAAAATTTTATTTTTATATTGAATGTATGGGAAAGCTACTGGCTTACATCCATTGCCTGGGTCTAGTTCATGGGCAGTTGCTTTCCATGTTTTCAACTGCCAGTAACAAAAAAGATATTTTAATGTCCCTAGAAGAAAGTTGGCTATTGTGCACAAATTTCAACATGGTGTTATTCTGATTCAATGGCTACCACAATTAAATCACTACCAGTATCATGTTTGATTCCATATATTTTAAATTTCCTTCACAGACGTATGAGGCGAGCATCTTTATTCTTGCTTTACGAAGGGAAAAACTGATGCACAGTGAAGCAACTGGCTCAAAGTAATGTGGCACCTAGTGGCAAAGCAGAGTGTGAATTCAGGTCTGCTTGAAATTAATTAAATTATTTGCTGCTTGAAATTAATTCAGTCATACAACTAATTGTATTCATATATGGCAGCTGCAGTATTTTTGAAGTAAGAACCTCTTCTTTTGAGGTATCTTCATAAGAGAACATGATGGTAAGTTTCTCAAAAATTCTCTGATGTAATCAATATATGTAATGGTTCAACAAAGTAAAATATATATAAAAATCCTCATTAAATTTACAACAGAGGAATAGAAGGTGAATCTATAATTCAGAAACAGATGTTCTGTAATTGTCCTGAATTTTAAATGTTTCCAAGAAATGCATGACCAACAGAGGTGCAAATCTAGGAGCACCCATGGGTGCAAATTTGCTTGTGTACACCAGTATCCACTTAAAAGATTTGAGTTTGGCTTTGTGGCCTTCCTTCAAGACAGTGCAACTGTGACCCCAGCAATGATCTGTATCAAATCTAAACTAAAACAACCCCTGCTGGATCCAAAACAGGTGAATTAACATGTTATAAAGTAGCAGACACTATAGTACATGTCCACAAAGTGAGCGTTTACCTCTGACAGCGTAACCATCTTTTACTGATGCTGGAAATGGTGGCAGATTATCTTTTGCATATACATCTTGAGCAAGGACTCGCCCCATTCCATCTAGAAAAAAGAGAAAAGACCATGCTCTGTGTCATTACAGTGCGTGAAAGGGGGAAATGAAGTTAACAGCTGTGCCCTCCTATGGGTGAAATGTATGTGTATGGGACATACAGATCTCTCAGGCTTTAGATTTTTGACCTTACATACAGAAAAAAAGACTGCAGTCTGAAAGTAATGATAAAGGATTTGTTTAAGTCTGTGCTCCTGGTTATAGTGAAATTGCTTACAGTAGATTTTAATGCCAAGTATCCAAACCCAGAGGTGATAGCTCTGATTAAGGACCAGACAGAAAAACAAGTATTTGTTTCGTCAGCACAAGTTTTTCCCCTAAGATCTCTTGAATATAGGCATTTTCATTATTTTCCTTTATTTGAATTTTTGTTAAATTTCTATTTTAAAAACTTGTAAAATGACATGTCAAAAGTAAATCCTATGCACAGAAAGTGAGAGGTGATGAACTGAGAACATTAACAATGGACCAGTTTTCATAAATTGACAAAGAAGTTTGGCAATAGATTAGCTTCACCTAATTGCTGAGAGCATTTCTACTTAATGGAGAGTGAGTCCACATAAGTGTCAGAATTATTTATATAAATTTACAGTGTTACAGTTCTAAATATTTTAATAGCTGTTTCAAACACACTCTTTCTCTTCACTTAGCAACTATGGCTGATGAGCTGTAATTTGGCTCAGCCTCCCTGTAGAGACTGATATGAATTATTTCACCCTCAGTCAAGTGGCTGGTACTTTTATGGCACCAGCAAGAGCTTCATGTTTTAGTATGACATGGAACAGAGTGGAAAATATGTAACTTGGCCCTTGATATAGTGTGAGAGAGAAAGCAGATTTATTACATGTGTGATTAGATGTACTGGGAAGGGACACATGGGTCAGAACTACTGAGACTGGCTTGATTCCAGTATGTCTAAGTAAAAGAAGGGAAGCCCTTCTCATAATAGAGGCCTGCTCCTAGGGTGCATTGTGGCACTGGAAGGCAATATCCAGCTGAAAGTATGATGGAGTGAGAGGATGCATGATTATTTCTGCCAGGAGAATTTGCATGGATATGTGCTTTAGAGATTATGATCTTTGAGACATGCCAAAAAAGAGAAGTGCATAAAGTGTTTCTTATTTTACAGACAGGGAAATCTGCCAGGTCCGGATCAACTGGGAAGGCAGAAGAGCTAGAGCTGCACACTAAATGGGCAGATTTTGTTAAAAAAGTTCACCCACTCAATTTGGAAATGTTCAGCTCCAGTGAAGTGGTATTATAATGAAGATTGCATTTTACTTATTAACACAAAGTGACTTAGTTAGCAATTAATTATTGTAACTATAACAACATTCTGCTCACATCTGTATGTATCAACTTTCAGCCTGAAGTTACTGTTCATGCTGTGTTGCTGAAATAAATACTGCCATAAAAATGCTCCTGGAACCTGTTAAAGCATCTAGAAAAGCACTTTTGTAATGGCCATTAATTCACCTGTGCAAACCTGCATATCAGTGCCTGTGATACACAATATACAAGTTATTAGAAAGCTCACAGAAGCTTGTACACTTATATTGAGTAAAAAATTGCAGACACAGACATTTAAATTGTAGCACAGAAAAGGCAGCTATCAAAGGCCTAGTAAAAATACCCTTTGTTCATAGATGCACAAAATCTCATACAGAAGTGATACTTCCAATTTTAGCAGGCATGTTGTGCCTTCAATTTGCTTCTTGTCTGCATGCAAAATCACACCAATTAGGGCAAAGTTGAACAGTATGTTCTTGGCATACTGCCAGGCAATATTTGAAAGGAATAAATGGTTAGACATTAATGGGAATGAGTTCCATTACAAGAAGAAAAATGTAAGAATTATTTGCTGAAGCAGCCTTAGGCATTTAAAATGAAGCAAATCAGCAACTAGAGGACAATCTTGAGTACCTCTGCACTCTCTTTTAAGAAAATATTCTAAAAATACAATTTGACCCTATGTTGATTAATTGTAATTCAGAAAGATGTTCTGCATTATTTTAATGTCATCAAACTGCCCCTTGTGATGCTCATAGCTTTCTGAAACAAAATGGTGAATTATGAATTATACTAAACTCACTTTTCAAATGCGGTATTTGCTAAGCTTGAACCTGGAACAGTTCCGTGAAGAGCTTTGATTTCTCTGGGGCACAGCAATAAGACATCTTATACTAGGAAGTGATGGATTTTGTAAATACTGCCCTGGTGGCACTTCAGTGTGATATGAAAAGTCAATGCTACCAAACCAATCAGTGAGGCTCTTGGATTAGACAAGAACAAATGTGTTGTTCTCTGGCTTAAGCTCATACAATGTAGATTGCTTCTGCATTATAATTTTATTATCAATTAAACTTCTGCATCTTCTTAGTTTCAGAAGAATAAGTATAATCATGTTGTCTAAAAACTTAATCTTATGTGACCACAGAGCTATACTCAGGTGACTGCATTTATTTGAAATAAAAGCCTAACTGGTGGCTTCATACCAGATATCAATGACGGCAGGTGAGAAATATACTTCAGATGGCCTGGGTTTATGACACTTTCATAAAATGCTTTAGGACAGTCCATTTTTGCTAAATATGAAAGAGGTTAAATGATCTATATGGTCACTGAGCAACACACCAACATGAAAGTCATGTTTCAAAATATAACTTTAATAATCCTCTCCCTTATGTTAGGAGAGAACAGATAGATCTGTGAGACTACAGCCTGCCTTGACTTAATCAAGAATAATGTCAGGATTGTACTGGGTATTTGTACAGAACAACATTTAGCAGCTTTATTTATGAGGATGATTGCTATGAAATATGTTTAGTTTTAACTAAATCAGGTTAAATTAATTAGGCAATTAGCACTCCTAGAATTTTGCACATTTCACTTTCCTTGGAGAGAAACTGTGCTCCTGAAAGATAGTTTCAGTTGTAATTCAAATTCACAAAATCACGAAGAAAACAAACACAGCACAACAGGGCTTTTCTAAATACAGTTTCAGACCTCCAGAACTAAATTTTTAAAATTTTCTGAAATTTGATATATATTAACAAAAAAAAGAACCCGTAACTAATTGAAAAACTGGTTCTTAATTAATTGCATTCTTCAAAATTAAATTGTCTTTTATCCAACACATAAGTGTGTGCATACACACACACACACATATGCCTATATAAACAATTCTGTATATTTGTCTGTGTAACATTATGGTGATCCTTTAAGAACTTCTGAAAATGCATTTCCATCTCAGGATTTGTATCTGTAGATTAAGAGAATTGAATTTGCAGTATCACAGACACAGACAGGTCCTTTAGGCTGTCTCTGATAGGCTCAATCCTGACATTTCATACTATATACTTGGAAAATGTACCATGCTAAATTAAGTGTGCACTACTTGAAAAATAAACTGCAAGATAAAATTTTGCACTATAGTGCAAAAATATGAAGGAATTGCTGGTATAATTATGTGAACATTAAATCAAGTATCTGTCTCTGAACCTGCTAATGTTACCATCAATCTAATGCTTGTGTTTTGGGTGAGAGGGAAGAGGGTCAAAACTAAAGTGACTCAGCAGACTCAGTTCATTATTTTTGACAGAATAACAGTGCCAGAAATAACAATAGATACGTTCTGTACTTACAATCAAAACTTCTTTTATTCAAAGACGAATAATAATCCGACAGTACCTTAACTGTATCTGACATACCAGAATAAATATATGATGTGCTTATCAGGGAGGCAGATGCCAGTATTTCATCCTTTATTTCAGGACTTCAGGGTTGCATATGTAGCATTGATTTGGACTAAATGTACCCAACACTGCAGCTCATCATATTGTTCACAAAGACCTGTCTTAGAAAAGACATTTAACTGACAGCTACCCAAAAGCCCCAGTAGTTATGCCCAGCATTTATGACTTAGTGTCTTCTAATCTGCACACCATTATGAAAGTGCAGGGTGTATTATGCATATTCCTTGTTGATCCAGTATTGGTGCTGTTCTGAATGCAAGATATGGAGCATTTTCTCAGAAATCCTGCTGCCAAAGCATAGAGGAACACTGAGCTCTGCTTGGAGTCACTAAATGCACAGGTGTGATATTACATATAGTCTGCTAAATCAGTATGTCAATATGAAGACATCTTGAAGGCTTCTGGTAGCACAAAGATTTGGCAAAGAGCATGAAAACTTTGAACTTCCAAGCCAGAAGACAGAATATTCCATTCAGAAATTATTTGTGTCTCTCTGTAGCACACCAGTGTCCTAAATGTTTTTGCCTTTTGAGGTTTACAGTTCCACAATCTCTTCACTCACCACCTTACTTTTGGACAATCTGGAAGAATCCCTGGAAGAGGCTTCTGCCTCCCTACCTAGCTGAGGTTTACTTGTCAGCATATTTCCTGTCATGGTTTTGTTATGTGCCAAGAACATTCTCCCAGGCTTGATGTAAGGAATAGCAGAAGCTTAGGGAGGCACCTAATAGACACTATGAATACAGTATTTCAGGAAGGAGGACAGTTTACCTGAATAAACATGAGAGATGCCTTGCTAATTCCTTTTAGGGCCAGAAAATCACTTCATCTATCCCTACTTATACATGGTATAGATACAGTCACAAAGTCAAAAAGTCTGATATTTTGCTTGCTGTTTGGTGCTTTTGAAGACAACTTCACTGTATAAATCAAAACAAATTACTCTTTAATTACAAAGTTTGGATAGATCAAACATTAAAAGGAAGTAATTTCAGAAGATGATGATGTTAGAATAGAAAAGGAATTCTATTTATGAGAAGAAGAGGAAAATTCTGGAATGACTAGGAGGCTAACTAGAACCTGTAAAAAGAGACTGAGATAAACTGTTAAAGATTTAGACATGGAAAAAAGTGATCTGGAATCAATAATCACTTTGCTTTGATCATTAATCTTGGTTGGAAAAGGGGCTTAGTGAGAATCTTCCACAGTGAGACAAGAGAGGGAACCAAACACGGTAAAGCTTTCAGCTACTTGGCATCTACAAAAGTCCACTGAGGTACATTCAGGTTGAGTATAATATGTTTCCTGCATATAATACAAATAGGAAGAAAATTGATTAATGTATTTTATTAGTGTTCCATTACAGACTCCTTCAGGGAGCACCACTGAATTCAACTGACATTCTCCTAACTTTGAAAGGTTTCCCCTATTACAGGCACTTCCTAAACAAGTTTCTCCTGGAGAAAGCAGTGTTTCAGACACCTCACATTAATAAAAGAGCAGGAAGGTTGCCAAATAGGGAAGTAATCACCCTCATGCTCACAAAGAATCCAATTTAATATACCTCTGTAATTGATGATTTCTGTTCCAAGCACTGGGGTCATCTCCAGAACTGTGATGAAGGCCTTGTCCATGGATGTCAATGGGAATGGAGACATGCGATGTCTTCTTGCTACCTTGGTAATGTCAACAGCACTGTGACCTGCAATGAGAAAGAACAAATCCATGTGGGCTACAGAGAGCAGATTCGTGTAGTGATGTTCATTTAAACCATTTTACTGAAACTCATCAGCACTTTGGAGCAAATTAAATTAGTCAGTTATCACTATCGAGCTTTCACGTCCGACCCTGGGAAGACTGTATTCAACTAGAATCAAGAGAGTGTATATCCTTATCTGCAGTGGAGAACATGCCAGAAGTCTTGATGGGCATGAAAAGACTGATTAATGTACAACAGAAGCCCTTCCAGGTGATGCAGTATTTTACACTGAGGATGATAATCTGAGACTAATTCAGTTCTGTGAACTCAGGACAATTAATTCCATTCTGTTCTGCACAAACACATCTCAACACACTCTGTGCCATGCACAGATAAAGCACAACAATGGACACTGGGCCAGTGAGCCTGCAATCCAAGAGTGAGGTGGGAGTCCAAAGGTTTGAAATGAAGGTAGAGAGAGCACGATGAAAGCACTGGGCAGTTAAGGCAGCAGACAGCATCTCCAGCTAGTGGGCACCCTACCCATTGCCAAGATTTTGTCGTCACCATAGCAAAGTGTTGTTTAAATGTATGATTGGAGTGAAGGCAGTAGGACAACCTAAGAAGGCTTACTTTTCCCAACTGTGAGGGACAGGTAAGGAGAAAATATGACAGAAGTTGTTTGAAAGTGCAACCAACAGTGTGTTTAATTTCATGATACTCACTGAGAGATTAAACAAGGGGACAACAAGCTTTGAAGGATTTTGCAAGTGAAGATAAGCAACTGAAGAGAGAACTATTGCAGGAATACATAAACAAGAGCAACAGATATAAACTGAAGGATTCAGAGAATTACAATTGCAGAGTATCTTGAAAGGATTTACCTAGAACAAGAAGGTATTTATGACAGCCAAAGTGGATGATGTGATTTGATTCTATATGTGATATGTAATGAAATTCCTAAGTAACATAAATTACTGTACAGAAAGCATTAAATAATAGAAACTAATTTTTAACTACATGATTTTGCTTTGCAGTCACTACATAAATATCTCATTTGTTGCTGCATGTGCCTTCAGATTCTGAAAAAAATAGATTATTGCTTCAAGTGGAGTCTTCTAATAAAAAAGCAAGTAAAAATAGTACAACAATCACGCAGTCTAATTCTGAAGTCTTCCTTCAGAAGAGGAGGTTTCTTAATTAATCTATATATACAATACTTGTTCAGCACTAACACATGCTTACCTTTTCATGTGAGACATTGTTCACTAATCATTTTTTGCTATTAACACAGTAACTACCTTTTAGAGGAAGAAGTAGAGACAAGTAAAACTGCCCACCTAATTCTTCCACGAATGATTCTGGAAGAAATTATTTGAACAATCTCTTTGTATGTATTTAGAAGATAGCATGAAGTAAAAAGCAGGCACTGTGAATTTGTCAAGCACAGATAATTTTTAATTGACTTAATTATTTTCCTTAAGATAGCAGCTGGCATTCTGAGGAAGAGAGAAACCTTGATGAGACATTTTCTAACTATATTAAGACTTTACAAACTCTTAAACCTAACTTTATCATAAGAAAACTAGGGACAAATGATCCAAATTGAACTATTGTAAGATAAAAGTGTAGCATGGAAAAACTGCATTCCTGGTTTTAACAACGGAGATCTCCCTAGCAAGCTTACATTTCCAGTTATCATGCCTGTTTTTTGTTGACAACATCATTAAAGAGGAAAAGGAAAGCATTTGTGAAATACAGTCAAACTTCCCACACCCGCCTCTGCACAGAGAAAGAAACCCTGCTTTAGCAGCACTGTAATTTCTGAGGGTCCAGCAGATTCCACACAATACATCCTAAAAACATTTTCCTGATGTTTTAAGTTGGAAAATATGAAGGAAAATGCTAACAAAAAACATGTCACAGCAAAGAAAGCTGAGGGAATTGTGTGACAGTGAACAACCTTTATGCTATTGCCACTAGATGCTTTTACTGCTTCTAGCAGTAATTTCAATGCTACTTAAAAACTCACTGTTAGCTACTTTAGAAACTCACATTTCACCTCTTTAAACCTTAAAAAAGTGATAGAATGCACAGGTTTTGAATGCTTTGACTGGTCCCCAGAGAACAACCTTCAAATTTGCAAGTCTGTCCCTAATGCATGTCATTTTCTTAAGTCAAAGGTTCTGTTAAAATCGTCTGAGAAATGCATTCTACAACACAGACTTTTTGGAAATAGATAAAATTCCCTAATCTCTGACATATTTTTTTCCAATACCAAAAGTAACACCCATTATTTCTGCAAGAAAAGTCAAGAAAATAGAGCCCCTTTAGGTGTTAAACCCAAAGCATGAATAGCCTTTTTGAAGAAAGGAAGGAGGATGCTGGTGTAACTATTAACCTTTCTCTCTCCCATTTCTTCCTACAAACAAATGTTAACATTTCTGTTAGAGGTATCACAGATTTAAATAGACCCAGAGACAATTTTTTTTTTAATTCTAAAACTACTAAATGGTACTTTAATTACAAGAAAATGACATTAAACAACTGCTCAAACTTCACCAAGTTATCTTTCACTAATGTGAAATGTCAGATAGCTCTAAAAATAACTACTTACATTAAGCTGCATTTGTACGACAGACTAATCCTCTAGCTTTGAAGCAGCTAATTCAATTGGTTGCATAAGGTAGAAAATTCTTGACAGCCTGCTCTTTTACCACCAAAACATCTTCCTAGTCCTGTCATTATACATATACACACACATATGGAGGATCAAATTTTAGACTAGAAAAGATTCCCACAACACAAAGAAAAAGAATTCTGCAAATTAAACTAGACATCTCTTGGATCAAATGTGAACTCTTAACCTTTGCATTTTTTGGTTTGGTTCTATGCAATACAACATTCATATTCATGTTTAAGTATGAAAATAAAAATAATATATATTCAAGTGGAGAATCTCCATTTTCATTGTCTTTGAGTGTTAATTCTTGCCCATAAAGTCTGCACACACATGATAATTTACAAGAAAACATCACAAGCAACACAGACCTCCATGTCATTAGAAATACAACTTGGAAGAATAAATTAAAAGGTGACTCTCCATTAATACATGAACACGATGAGGTATTTGCAGTTTTACCTTTGGACTGGATTTCACTGCCTTAAATTACTAAATTTGAGCTGCAAACCCACTTAGTCCCACCTCTGATCTGACTATCATTTGCTGTCTTCTGAGCAGTCCTAGTTTCTCAACAGAGCTAAGAAGTTTCTGCACTTACTTGCTCTGAGGATGTTCTCCTTGCTGCTGCACCTAGACTGGACCTGCAGAGAGAGCACAGAGTCTATGAGCTACAGAAGTTAACAAGAATGCAAAATACAGAGATAAAATGGGCAAGCTCCTGGGATCTAAGACAGAGGCTATACATATTTTCAGCAACATTCTTACATATTTTGCATGAGATAAGTATATTTAAGCAGGAGGGTATATTTAAGCTGATGGTCAGAATCTGATACAAGCAATTTGATTCCACACCCCTTCCATAAGAAACTAAGGACAGTAAGTGAGAAAAATCAAAGAACAAAGTGCTTAAAATTATGTGTTGAGCATCAGTTTTCAACAGAAAATACACATTTTCTTATACAGCTGTAATTGCACTAGCACTGAATCAAGGTCCTCTTTAATGATTAGACAGAATACTAACAAAAGTATATGACTTGATTTAAAATTCTATTGCTGATATTTTCAGGTATTGAGAGTTTAAAATATTTATTTTCAATTATGTTGATTCTGCAAATGTTTAATAAGAAATCTTCACAATTGTATAAGCAACACACAATGGCTGTCTAAATGGCTCCTGGATGGAGCTGATAAATTTACTCTGCTGTTCCTATTTGGTTAAAAGATGTTCACTATGAATTTTGTAGTGGAATTCTACTTTAAAAAGTAACTGTGTGAGAATGACATGGTTTCTCAACAACCCCTCTTCTTTGATGCTTAGGACACTGTGCTATTCCAGATAGATTAGTCTGACTGCAGGGAAATTGGGCAATTCATATCGGTCTAATGCTCTAGTAACACTGGATATTTACAGCTCTGTTTACTATGGAGATTTAAAAAATAATTGTTGTTTTGTTTTGGTTTTTTTAGAGTATCAGCCCTGTAAACACAACACAGTTTAAATTTTTAATTCTTCTCAGGTTTGGAAAGATAGCATAATGTATAATAACCCTGAAGCTGCAAGTTTTCAGATGGACTACTGTCAGACCAGATGACTGAACTGGCAGCACTTGAACAGAAAGCATTTTGTGTGGACAAAACCCCAGCTAAAGTAAACTTCACAGGAAGACAAACCTCTGAGATAGTAAGAACTGAATCCTTCTCTTTTTTACTTTATTGACAAAGGTCTTTTAAATTTCAATGAGAATACTAATAAAGTAAAAGTGTGTACATGTAGTGAAAGAAGTGGAATAGCATAGGTGATGCTGAGGGTGTAATTTTCCAGCAGAACATCTGTCTCTGCTGCAAAAGCAAAGGAGTTAATCCAGATTATATTTCAGACCTCACTCTGGACTTGCAGTTACAGAAATATTGCCTAGAAAGTGAATATGTATTATCTAACAATTGATGAAGAATGGATAAACCCCCAACCCCTCCAAAGCTGTCTTCAGAAAGGAACAACCATTTAAGGCTGAAACAAATGGTGCCCCAGCTTCTAAACCTCTTTCTTCTGTTCCACAGCAGCTTGCCCCAGATAGATAGTCACATAAAAAATTGGATTCTACAGCGCAACACAATCTAATTATTGTAATGGAATAACTTATGGAAAGTAATGTTGCAACTTAGAGTGGGTTATGGAGTCCTTCCCTGAAAAAAACTCTGGTTTAACAAAAACAAACAAAAAGCCCCACACCCTCCCCACTTCCCACCAAAAATACTGTACAAGAAAACTGCAAACAAAAGATTAATGATGCCCAAATTTGGCCCAGAGTTGTTTTACCAGATTTCAAAGGCATAAAATGAACTCTCTTTGGAAGAAGTAAATATTTACCTATAATTTACCAAAGGACAATTCTGGACCAAAAAGGTGGTATAATGGCAAGAAAGAAAACACAAAAGAAAGAGAAGCACAGTTTGAGAGGGAGGGAGAGAGAAGCAGGATGGATGTGGCAAGGCAGAAGATGGTGTATGCAAAAGGAGACATGGGCCTATGTGTGTAAGACTACTGTTTAAAATGGAAGAGGCTCTCTTATTTCTCACTGAAAAACATGAAAAGAGAAAATGAGGAATGGACCTGCTGCAAAATAATTTAGCAATTCAGCAACTGTGGAATGAAATTCAGTGAGATAACACAGTCCTAAAGAAAAAGGCAAAAAACCAAAAATACAAAACACAAACATTTGAAACAATCTACTAAAACAAACTAAGTAAAATATGTGATCCAAAGGACACAGATAAAAGCTACTAGAGAAGGAGGAAAAATGTTAGCAGACAAAGACAGTGCTAAAGAAGTAAAATGGAAGTCAAGAGAGAGTCTTTCAACAAAGTGGAGGAACAGAAGGAGCCCAAACCCATAGCGCAAAGCAATGTTTGCGAATGGAAAACAGCTCCTTTGAGCAGTAATAGTTACTCTCGAGTTGTAGCCTCTATTCCTCCTCAGTTCATCTTTAAGCCCTTCCAACCTATAGTGGAGCTAGTGTATGGACAAAAACAAGAGATTTATAATGAACAGAGCAGCTGAGATTTGCAGATCAAATCTTCTAATATAAAAAACGTGCTGACAAAGTTTTGCTCTTAAAATGTCCAAATGACAATGGTAACAAAAGACAGCTGGCTTCACATACAGCCTCTCACAGGTCATTTTTTTAATTCTGTGCACACAGAGGACTTCATATTTACTTTTTGATTTCTTACACCCAGCCTAAAGTTTCCACATTATCACTCACCTGATGGACAACATATGCAGTATGAGAAATAATTTGCTTCCCACAAATTTTAAAAGCAGCTGTGGAAGAGGAATCCATGATAATAAAATAAAAGGCTTGATCAGCTAGACTTGATCGTTTCCCAACCTATGCTCACAGCTGCAGAATACAAACCATGTTTTAACATAACTAACATCAAAATTAGTTATTACATAATACTTCTGTTTAATATGAATTGCACATTCTTATCCTAAATGTTATTTTAAATCAAAACTCCAGTAAAATGCTTTTTAATAAAACCCACCAGTTCCCTAACACATACAGTTTTGGCAGCAATGGAGCTTTTATAAATAGGGTCATGTGCTTTAAGCGCCTTTTAAAATATTCATTATTTGTATTTTTTACTACTTCGTTATTTGTGACATTTACAAAAAATCCGTAATCTTTTCACAGCTATTGTTAACTGAGGAATCCATGCTATATTGTGTATAGTACCATGACTAACTAGGGAGAATTATTATGAGGAGAATTTACTGTAATTCTTCTCATGCACAGGTAGTCACAGAAAGAACAAACTATGGCTGTCTTTTCTTTCACAGGGAAAGTATAGACTTATTGTTTGTCTATTCTACAGCCTCTTGGCTCACAGTCTATCTTGGCATTGGGCTACCAGCCAGTACCATTCCCCTGCATAGTTCAGACAGAATGTAACCAAACCCAAAGCATTCAGTTCACATTACTCTGTATTTTAAACAAATTGGATTTTATGTTCTTGAAAATGTAACTTCATCATGCTGGAATGCAGAGTAAGCTTTCTCCCATAAGCTGAAGTAGTAAATAGAATGTGAAATACAGTACTCAAAAATAAATAAAGGGAATGGTAAAAATAAAGAGTCCTGCTGACAACTTCTATCTATTGGTCATGATTGGTCTGAAAAAAAATCAAACAGTGGCTGTACTAAATTGGATTCATTTAAGTTTACATAATATGTTTTGCTGCAAATAAAAATCAGTCTGAAATTTTTTTCAAAAAAAATATAAAAAGACACAAAGAAAAGTTCATGCTACGAGTGAAAAATTCATGTGAAAAAAAAATGGAAAAAGAAAACTGAGAAACCCTTTAACACTCTACCATGACTTTTAGGAATTGTTAGAGAAATTACTTACCTTTTTAAAGTCATAACAAGATTAGCACAGAGTATTAAGTCAGCTCTTCATTATGGGAGGTACAATTAAAAGCCATTGGTTATAATAAAACAAATTGCTAGACAAAGGTGAAGAGGTTCCAGCCCAATATGAAAAGCTAACTCTTACGGGAGTACATTTTAACTCAATACTACAACATGAAGAACAATTCAGAACAATGACATCAAAGCATGAGTTACCACCAACAGAAAGAGCCCATTTCTCAGGAACACAGAGCCTGCAGGAGGCTGACCCATAACCTTTAGCACTTATGGGGAAGCACATTGCTCCACTCTGAGGAAAGCATGCAGAATGTGGAACCACCAGCAGAAACCCAAACATAGGCAGAGGACTAAGGTACAGCAGCGGGAATGAGCTCGCCAAGCTGTAATGAAGGAAGCAGGGAAAGCAAAGCACAGCAGCTGTTTACAATTTCAGAACTGCATTCTCACTCTCCCAAACACCAGGCAGGCCTGTTCATGAGCTAGTGCACCTACTTCACTTTCTGATAGTGAGAAAGTGCATAACTCATGCAGCTTCCTTAAAACTTCAGCAGCTTTATGAAGACAACGTGTCTGCTATGATGTGGGAAAGTATGCTGCTGCTGCTTTTGTTCTGCATGTGATTTATAAGTAATTTCATGACCCAAGTTCTGTACAATATACACTATGCATGTGCCATTTGAATGGTATCTGAAATATTTGCCTGCTTTAAACAGATTTCAAATCACATGTGATCTAATTTATAACTGTAGGGGTTTGCAGTGTCTTCTGCCTAAAATAGCTTCTATCCTCTAAGAGTGCAACATACATTATTCACTGTCTCTAAATAAACAGATAAGAGAAAACTAAGCATGAATAACAATATCTGAAGCTAATCTGATAATACTTACTTTAAAACTGATTTTGGCACGTTATTCTAAGCAATATCCATAAGGTTAAACTAGGAGCAAATGAAAAATGCAATGAAATACATTGTTGATTTCACAAAAAAGACTGGGTTACATCTATCCTGATTTAACAGGATTAATCTATTAATTATTATTATTAATTATTGTCTCTGTTCTCTGAAGAACAGAGAGAATAGCTTTGATTGAATTAATAGGGAATATAAAAATGAAGTTGTTAAAAAACATTCACAAGAATGGCTTGGTTGGAAGAGATCTTGAAGATCCCTTCATACATCTGGAATTGTGTACTTCACAAAACATTCAATAAAGTATGTGAGGATTAAAAAATCCTATTACAACATGCAATCTTCCAATGTCAGGAATCAATTCTTATTCAAACAACACTTTTACACTGAACTGAACGTACAAGGTCTTAAGAGAATGCTTTATGGCCATCTGAATTAGGACTAAAGTCAGTTCAAAAAAAACAGAATAATTTTTTCCTATTACACTGAGACCTCTTCTGAAACGGAAAGAAAATGAACACAAGGAATTTGACAGCAGCAGACATTACTCATTAACACAATTTTTAAAACAAGCACCCCTGATGGTGGGATTTAGCTCACCAAAATTTAAATATGAATATTAAATAATGTGGTATTCTGCACAAGAAATCACACATTTGGAGTCAGTGTGAAGAAATAAACAGATAATTATTTGAAGCCAAAATAATTTTAGGAGCAGATTTTTACAACTTATTAAGTGTTGTGCTTGGTAGACTGGACACTGAACAAAAGTAAATTTTAAATCTTGAATATGTCACTGTCTTTATCCATACATTACTGAGCTCTCTTTTCTGAGTTTTTTTTCTAATCACCTACACTTTACACACAGATTTACTGAATTTTGATAATTGTTTCCCAGTACACTATGAACACACATATGGAATTCTATGGTCAGATTAGGGCTCATCCTAACTACTATTCAAACAGGACCTTGGAAGGGGATTGATGAATACACCATAGAAATATAAGGGCTGAAGTGGTTCCTTTTACAGCAGCAGTATTAAAAAAAAAGTATTAGCCAATATTTCAAACAACATGGAATGAAAAGGCAAAGAGCAGTTTTCTTAGATTAGTCACCTCTCAACAGGAATTACCATTGTGCTGGAGAGGTAAAACCAACACATTTATTTATCCTAGAAGAGGATTCAAAGAAATCTTACACGCCAACTCAAATAGCAAGCTGAACACCTCACAATGAGAAGACAGGAAAAACTGTGATATATACAGTAAAAAAGGGAGACAAAATAGCAAACCACAGTAAGCTAACAGGAAAGCCAACTGGCTACTACAAACTGGCAGCATAGGCTTCATAGTTGAGAATTAAAAGAGGCAAAGTGGGATTTCTTCTCTTGAGGGCAGTTTTAATGAAATGTTTACCTTAGTATGAAAAAAAAAAGAGCTGCATTTTCTGTTCTTAGGAGGAGGGACAGCATAGAGATAATGCTATATGAGTAACACTGGAATGTTGGCACATTTCAGTGGTATTTTTTGGGTGGTTCAGAGTTTATTCAAGATTGTACCACTTTTTGTTAAGAGAAGCTGTGTTAATTATAATACCAAAAAAAGAGCTGCATTTTCTGTTCTTAGGAGGAGGGACAGCATAGAGATAATGCTATATGAGTAACACTGGAATGTTGGCACATTTTATGGGAGTTTATTCAAGATCGTACCACTTTTTGTTCAGAGAAGCTGTGTTAATTATAATACACAAATACAAAGAGATCAGGTATCTTGTATAAGCTAAAGCATATATTTATTCAAGACATAAACATTATTGCCAAATTTGTTCACAAACTCCACCAGGTATTTCTAACCTGTGCTATCAAAATTCAGGTGGGATAAGACACAAAATAATCTCTAGAAACACTGCATTTGAAAAAATGCATCGTTCTACTACTTGTGTTACTAACTGTGAACAAAATCTTTTATTTGTTTGAATGAAAATCTTGAATGTTCTTCAAATGCCCTGGAAATAGTGTCCACTTTGAGAAGTAGACAGTGTAAACAAAGGCAGAGATAATAAGATGTATTTACTAAGAGGTACAAGGGCAAAAAAATTCCTGTTATCCTTGTTGTTTGCCACAGAAATGGTATTTACTTGCCTATTTTCATAGAATTTCACACCCTGCCAATTTGACTGACAAACCACTTGGCCTTACGAGTATGCATTAGATGTCTGAGTTCTATCCTGTCTGACCAGCGTGAACTCCTTGTCCCAGATTAACCAACTTTTAAAGTTGTTTTCAGATACATGAGTAATGTAGAGAAATTCTTGTCTTCAAGCACACTATAAATTACTCTCTCACCCTTGACTAGTATGGTTGACATTTAAAAAAACTCCTATCTGCTTCCAGGCCTATGGCCTCCATCCCTTCGATCCAAGGTCTGTGGAGTGAAAAAGCATCTCTCCACTGAAGTTCGTATGAGTCTGACTCAAACTTCTAGGCTAACAAAGCTTACAATACCCATTTCATGCTTACAATCTGATCTTCCTGGAAGCAGACCACACAGGTAACATTCCTTGTATTTCTGTGTTAAAGGAACATGAACACATGTATACAGGAACAAATCA
Organism: Passer montanus; assembly: GCF_014805655.1. NCBI lineage: Eukaryota > Metazoa > Chordata > Aves > Passeriformes > Passeridae > Passer > Passer montanus. The sequence continues at coordinate 7,092,274 of NW_024365381.1, read as the reverse complement.
ATCAAAACTTAGAAACTGTTCTGTGACTTTGTGGCTTCAAGAGCCATCAATCAACCTTACAATCTGATCTTCCTGGAAGCAGACCACACAGGTAACATTCCTTGTATTTCTATGTTGAAGGAACATGAACACAAGTATACAGGAACAAAGCAATCAAAACTTAGAAACTGTTCTGTGATTTGTGGCTTCAAGAGCCATCAATCAAATGAGCAGTGCCCAAAGAGTCAGCAAAAGCCACCACCCAATTTCTTAGATTTTTTAAAGCATCTTTAATCTTCACCTTTTTCTTGTTGGTGGTCAGAAATTTTGGTTGGAGATTTTTACAGTCCTTAGATTTTTTAAAGCATCTTTAATCTTCACCTTTTTCTTGTTGGTGTTTACCAGAAATTTTGGTTGGAGATTTTTATAGTTATTATCATTCTAAAGTGAATGGTTGGACTACTTTTTTAACTATAGGAGCAGGAACAAAACATGTTTCCCCATGTAGTATGATCGTAACTTCTGTACTAGCATAACTTCAAAGAAGTTGATTTTAGTTAATCTTTTTATTTGAGCTAGGAAGATTAAATTTGAAGGGCTTCAAGTACCAGAGCCAAAACTAGTAAACACAGGGTAACAATAATCTTATATCTGGTGTATATTATAATCTCTCATGTATACAATATTCAGTCAAAACCTCAGACGTGTACACTTTAAAGTATAAAAATAAATAAAGCTCTTTAAAGTTTAAGATTCAAACTAAGGGGCAACAACTGTAAGAAAAATAAATCTTCATTTCATGAATCCTTCTGAATAGTAAATATCAGACATCTTACTGTATGAAGAGCTAGATTTATGCCTTTGAGCTGAGACAGAAACACAGACTACATTCCTCTGAGGAGAATCCTTAAAGTGAAATCAGAATGGTCATGGATGAACAACATGAAGATTTCAGAGTGTTCATAAGCTACAGAAAGGAGAGGCTGGAACTGAAGAAATGTTGCACTACAAACTATTGTTAAACACAAGTTAGAAATTGTTTTTGAAAGTAACCAGAAATGTAAATGAAGAAAGGGGATTTGCATTTGGGATTTTGCTTTGAGCTCAAAGGCTCAACAGGATAAGATTCCTTTAGTGTTACCTTGAATTTGGCAGTCTGGATTGCAAGGTCCAGCACAACAGCCATCACCAGGCTCTCCACAGCAGATATGCACCTGAGAACACAGCTCGCCGGTTCTTAAAAAAACAACCACTTTATGGCAAGAATGCTTAGCAAAAAAGTAGTTTCCATGTTAAAACCAGCATTTGAAAAATGGGAAAAACAGGAAGAAAACTTAGGGGGCACTCATAGGAACCCATTGACATTTGAGCTGTGCATTACTGATACTGACACTGCTGTGAATATCTAACTTGATTTGCATGTATTTAAACAGACTGCTCGCTAGAGACACATGTAAATTAAATCACATGCATGGCATTTGACATCAGTGGTTTTTCCAAAAGCTTTAACAGCAGTAGAAGCTTTCCTCTACTTAATTCATTGCTATTTCAGACTTTAGACTAATTTTTTAATAAATTCTATTACTAAAGCTGACTCTTCAGAGTTAGACTGCTTTGGGAGCTGGAGCTAGAGAACAGTTGCACCAAGTGTTATTACCAGTGTAACACAATGCAAAATTATGTCTGGCTTCTCAAATAAGTTGATTTAAGTAGTAAGCAAATAAATTCTAAACACTGTATGCTGGTGAGCAGCACAATAAAAAGAAAACAGTGCTTGTCTAGAAAAAAACCTTCACAGTTGTATCCAATCAAGCCAATTTTATTGCCATACAGTCAAATATATGGTACAGCACAAGAAAATGGAAAAAAATCACTTTGCTTAAATGGATGTGTTTACAGTGGAATAATGGCAAGACTACCTTCGGAAAATGCAAAGGAGCCTATGCTAAAATCAAACAAAATAAAAATGACATTGATAGCTCTTTGGCTCAATCTAATTTGTTTCATAAAGGATGGCACATCTCTACCATAAGGCAAGGTGAAATGTCTTCCCATTTTGTGGTACAAGAAGCAATAGGGAATGATAATTTAAAATTGAAACATGAAGATTTGTCTTGAAACAAAAAGTAGCGAATTTTAAGTTTCAGATGGGGAAGAAAAGAAATAATTTATTTACTCTTTTTCTGATAAATTCAGACTTGAAAAGCATTTCGCTACAACAATAATCAACAAAAAGTACTACAGTTTTGTTAGGTTGAATAGATAAGGTTTAAGTCAAAATCTGTAACATTAAATGAGATGCTGTCCAGAACCCTATCTTTTACCACTCTCCTAAATGTTAAATAGTTTTTTGTACATTAACTTAGTGCTTGAAGTGAACTTATTTGTACTGAATGAAAGTGCAAAATGTTAATGTGAAGGGATAACTTTATTTGGCAGAAGTCAAAAGCTAAGTACCATGCACAGAGAAGGTGTAGGTTTAAATAACATTTTGCTTCTATTTTGAATGTATAAACTAATAATGGATCTAATTTGAGATTCAGCAATGGATGAGTAAAGATAAATAGTATTTAAAGTACAAATACTGCAATATTTGTTAAATAATTAAAAAATTATATGATGCCATTAATCCAAGTTATTAATGTAAACTTCGATCAGATTATTGCAATAGCACACTGTCCTTCCTGATGTAACTTTGAAATTTTGTCATTCTCTATTCTTACATGACAAAGAAAATGCTAGAGAAAATGTTTGTAATCTTAATCCTAAACTAATCCTAATATTATTAATGAAGATGGCACTAGCAAAAGTATTTTCTATGAATAAGGAAGAACACTGTTTTTTCACAAATTTTTGCATTTTAGTGTGCACTAAGGAAACTGTGTTTCTCTAAAAGTAAGAATCTTAATTAATTTTTCTTAAGCATAAGGTGGTACTACTAGCAAATCAAAGTGCAATCCTTTAAATGGCAATTGCCAAATAGCTCTGAGTTCTTGCTTATGTTTGAAAGAGAAATACCTATAAATTCTAATTTTACTTAAAAACTCATTGTTCTGTTTGCAACTGCAAAAACAAACTCACAGAAAACCAGGAAGAGATTGTGCCACCATATTTGGACAACCCCCAAATGATTATTGGATCATTATTGCCTCTGTTGTGTTCATTTATTTCTTGGAAAAACATTATTTGAAATTTGAAAGAGCATCTCTGCAAAGTATATGGCATTCATAAGGAAACAAGATAGGGATTCTGAATTTAATGCAGAAATTTCTGTTCAATGGCTCAGTATATTTTTGTATGTCAGATGTAATGAACCAAGTTCTCTATCTGTTGGACTTCTACATGAAATCAGAGAAAAGAACAGGGCACCTGCTTACATTTACTCAATTTGGGCTATGTAGAGTAGATTTACAACAGATATCAACAGGGAACTTAGCATCCCGTAACTAAAACTGAATTCAGGTTCTATGCTGCTGGTAAATAGCTCCTCCTGAATGATCTCCTGGTTATTCAGCACTGCCTTCTAGTCAAACTAGTCTAAGCAGAAGGAGAACCAGTCTCTTACCTGGCTTTAATTCTGAAGAACAAGATTCAGTTATTTACAACAATTTGTAATGTACACTATATAAAATACTTTAACTTACAGAACTTAAAAGTATTCATGCAGTCTCTAAATGGTCTTCTGAAGTTAACTACCTATTGCAGGAAATAGTACTTCCTCTTTTTGTCTGAATACTGCTCCTTAATTCCTTGTACTGGTGACTCTCAATAAGATAATACAGGTCTCTGCTGTGTTATTAACAATAATGCAATTAAATACCAGCAATCAGTATGCAGCCAATACATTGGCCAAACCTATGTTTACAGAAATAATATTCTTTGTGGCAGAGAGAACTAACAAAGTATTTTGCAATCTTTCACAATAAAAGACATCATGTTCTAACCACTCAATGAGGTTTAATAAAACACATGGCCCTGAGTGTCTTCCTCTTTGAAAAACTTTACTTTTTGGAAAGCAGGGAGTAGCACTGCAATAAACATTTTGTTGCCACTATGCTTCCAACAAGCAGATCAATAGGTTTCCTTCATTACGCTTTCAGCCAAACACACAGCGCATGCAAAAGCCAGAGGACAAGGAGAGAGAGAAACTGATGCTGCTAATAGAAAGTTTGAGATACAAATGAGAATAAAAAATGATGCCACTGCATAACACTACCTAAATGTAATTTTATAAAATAGGAGACTATGGGCCTTCATTGTTCAATCTGTTCAATTTACATTGTGAATTATATTTTTGAGATACAAGCTGATGTCAGAGTAGTTCTAAAAATTTAAGTGAAGCTGATTTGATTAAATATCTTAAGTGAACTACTACTATTTAAAAATAAGCTATGTTTTGTGACAAATGAATAATAAGTAAATTACGTATCTATTCTACACATGTTATACTGCACACCTGTTAAGTCATTATAAGTCCTAATTATTAATTTAACTCTTAGACAAACCATTTAAGTAGTCCTGCTAACATCCACAGAAATTACGGGCATGAAGCTAACTGGTTTTCATCAAGGGTGAAAAATTTCATTGCACACTGTGAAATTTAAAGAGAATATAAACTTATATTTTATCATCATACCATTCTAGAGAATTAAAGCTTTATTTCTCTTGACAGAAGGAAATCTCTTTGTAAAGAAACTCACTTCAATTTCACTGAATTGTACCAAAACCAAGACCTCATTACAGACAAGTGGAATTGTAAAGGGGCTGACTGGGGCTAAGAGTGTTTATAATACTCCTATACCATTTTGTCTGCAACTTAACAAACTTCTCTGTACATAAAAGTAAGTGGAAGTTTCTAAAATCTTTCTGCCCATTACTCTCAAATAGGCATCAGCTGACCACATTTGGAGTTCCATTCATCCTACTGGTGACAACAAAAAGGAACAGATTAAAAGAAGCTTTTTCTAATTATTGGACTCTGAGTTGCAAAATAGCCTCTACAAGGATGTTTTCTAAGAACAAAACAGGCAGCAAATTCTATCTCAAATACTTCACAATGCAAAATACACAGGTCCTGTTCGTCTTCTGCTGGAAGATTTTTACTTCTTCAATCAAAGACCTATGTGACAGGAAATCCTTGATAGTAAACTGACTTTTCCTTTTTTACAATTTGAGTTCTACAAGTCCCAGTTAATCCAACTCCAGACCTTTTTCTCAACAATTAAAATAGTGATAAAATTTTATAATTAATCTAATACATTTATTTCCTAAAATGATATTTCAGAAATCATTTATATGAGGTTATCTCTTTCATCTTTCATTGTACCTTTGTCAGAAGGCAGGTTCAGCTGAAATGTCAGCACTGATTCCATTTCTCTTGCCATTTTGTTCCAGATATCCTCTGAAGGTCCAAAGCTATCTGATGATGACTCAGATGCAGAAAATTAAGACGCTCTAAACTTAATGCTTTAAGAATTAAATTAAGAAAAATATTTTTTTGGACTAAGAATCACAGAAATATGTGTGGACACAAAAAACCTCCTTGAGATCCTATCAGAAGTGTGGTTCTTTTTTGACCCTGGTTATGAGACATCATGTAATACATCATTGCTAATTTTCTTCCCATCATCAAAATTACTGACAGGCTTCTGGAGTTGATTTAACAATACTTTAATTTTGGAGATTTTCTATCTTATAATTTAGAAGTCAAGATGTTGTTTACTCATAGCAGCCTTTCCCATTTTCCAAAATAATAGAGGATGATGTGGATCATTGTTTGATATGCATCCTGACATTAAGCTGTATTTTTGAATGAAGAGCCTCTTAAAGATAGAAACTAGACTACAAATCCTTTTTGGATCCCAGAGAACCTCCAATCTCTTCCTGCCTCTTCAAATAGTTACAACTGCCACAGACATCTCCAGTTTCAATTGGTTTATAGCTTTGGATCTCTCAGTGGCTTGAATGTTCTGCTGAAAAACACACAGGGGGTAGTCTGCCACCAGAGAATCATGTATCCATATTTTTTATACCTTGTGCTTTTTATATCTTGTACTGAGTGTTTTGTGAGCATGTAATTCTGATCAGCCACTGCATCACAAGATCTGGTTCAGCAGACAGCCAGGCTATTTGTAGTTCAGATATGACGATCTTGCCTTTGGACAGAGTATAAAGGATGAATTGCTTGCACAGTCTTGCAGTGCAACTTTGATACTTCAGATAACAGATTCTTGAGCACAAACTGTAAAGTAGTGATAGTTTTGGAGAAAGCAAAAAAGGTTTTGGAATCTGATCAAGTAGGAGACCCATATATGCTAACTAGTCACCAGCTGCAATATGTTGGTTTGCATTTCTCCTGAAGACAGTGATCCCTTCATAAAGTGAAGGACAATGGCTGAAGTTGCAGGCAAAGCAAGAAGACTAATTTTCCTGAAATGTGTCCTGGTTTGGGACAAATTTGGAAAGTAACTTCCAAAGGGATGTCTCCTAAAGGGCAAAATTCAGTGGCCCTACCTGCAATCTGTTTGGGAGAAAAAACTGTGTTCTTCTTCTCCCCCCATTTCACTCCAGGAACCAGTCTTAAAGGTGCAACATTTATTTCTGGGCTAAACAGACAAATGGGGATACAATTCAGCATCACAAAGTCACCACAGGACAAAGTGACTTATTGACTTCATCATCTGCAAAAGCATGTTCATAATTGTTGCTGATATGAAGTATGAAATACCTGTTGATCCACTCCTTTTTCTTAATTTCCTATAGATACTCAGAAGAACAGAGTGAAGATGGCTTCATCTTGCACCCATAAGCACTAAACTTAATTGCTCGTTCTGGTGTTAGCTTAGAAAAAAGTGGCTTTGTATGCATGTGAGTCTAATATTCCATATTGGTGTTTTGATGATAATCATGATAAAAACAGTAAGGCTTTCATATAATACAGTGATGAGGCACTAGGAACTGCAGAATACATATCAGGTGCTTTTAAGAACATGTACTTGATTATTTTTAAAACTACTTGTCTTCCAGTAGAGCCAGACAGATCTGACAGAAAAGCAGGTAAGCATCTTTCTTTTTAAAAACTGTTTGATTACATCTTTTGCCTATTCATACACTGAAACAATGGAAATTTTTTATTACTAAGGATAAGGAAGTGCTAGGAATGACTGCTTGAGAAGCTGAAACTTTTGAGAACAAATTACACACACAATCAGCAAGGTACAGGTCTTTCTGCTTAGGGACAAAGTGATTGAGTAGGTGAGCTCTTTATGTTTGCATTTTTTATATTGCTCATGAATAGAACATTCAGATCAGGTCTAGAACCTGGCCCACAGTGTGAGGTAGAGCAAACTATTAACTTATGGGATCTTGTCACCTTTAAGGGATTCTTTTAAAATACAGAAAAAGTAACTATATGTGCTCAAGACTGATTCAGCATAGCAGGAAACCTTAAGTCCATCTTTTTGATACTTATCCATTTATCAATTATAATAATATGCTGAAACCTAATCTTTACACAGCAGGCCATGGAATTAATTTTACAAATTTATAAATTTGTAAAATTTAATTTATAAATTTGTTTTATCCCATGATGTTGTGAATTCTAGTTTATCTTAAGGTATTGCTTCTTTCTTTCCCATTCTAATTACAACTGAAAGCATTTTCATTTTCAATTCTTGTTAAGATGGTACTATACCTCAGCATAGAAGACCATCACAAGGCTGATACAAAAGTATTTAAAATGGTACATGAATTTTGGCAGGTAGTAACCTGAGCCAGAGCACTGGAAATTAATAATGAATTTCTGGTATCATAAAGCCACCTGTATCTAGACAGGTAATTAGCAATCACAACCTGATGGCCAACTCTACAGAGTCCTTCCAGTTTCACTGTCTGTAAATGGGTCAGAATAACAAGTGAACCATTCTTCAGCTTTGACATCTGTAAACTTGTTTTTATGTAATGTCAGAGATAACTAAGGAATTTTTAATGATATAATTTATGTTCATATGCTATGTAGTAGTTGCCTAGCTACTGGACTATACATCATGGTGGTCTCAGGCTGGTACAGTGATTTTAAAACCACGCTGAACATGGTTGCAGATTGAACATGCAAAATCTGCCCCCCCAGCTGATTTTTCCCCACTTGTGCACAGTGCAATGCAAAAAAAAGAAAAAAGAAAATAAAATCAAAAAAGTGTGATGGGTGAGCAGGTCGACTGTGTGAGAGAACACGTGCAAAGTATACCTCAGAAACACTATAGGTGGATGAGCACGAAGGGAGTCGAGCCTGGTTGTGCAGTGGGGAAAAGAAAACATTGTTAAAAAAGAAATGGTGGCACAGTAAGGGTCTCAGAAGGTTTTCTGTATAGGTGGTTCCAGCACTGAGATAGTGGCAGGGGGTTCATGAAGTTTCCATGACCAGCTATTTCAGAAACCTCAAATTTATGCCTTTTAAGGTGGAAGCTTCTTAAAAAAGGTGGGGGGGAAGTACTCTATTTGAATATAATTAAAACTAATGATGAATCTGAAGACAAATATAAATTCTTGGTCATCTAGATATCTGGCAACACTATCTTTAGGACAATAAGGTATTCGAGGATGACACTTTACTGATCTGTTTCATTTAAAAGCATTAGTATTAGAGTTAGAACTCGACAAAGGATACAATCTTATGGGTAAAAACCCCTGAGATGCTGTGAATATCTTTATGTGTTGACATATTCAGAAACAAATTTTGACAAGAAGGTTTTTCTTAATCTCACTGCCCCAAAAACCAGAATAACTTGCAAAGTTCAATGACTAATGGCCAGATATAGGTCAGTAGAAATCTGCAGATTATGCCCCTAAGCAATGTCATGTGTGTGATTCTTGAGGGACTCTGTCCACTGTCAAGAGCTTTCAGTCCAAGTTAACACAAGTTAATTGGTATAGTTTTACTGATGGCTTAAGACACATTTTGCTTATCCATGATAGCCATTATTCCAAACTATTAATCACTCAGATGTAACTCGAGTATTAAAAAAAAAACTTGCCAGTAATTTATAGAAAAATCCTTTCTTTAGGTGAAAATATTTCATGTTTCACTCTGAAGTAGGAGTAAAAGCAGGCTAATAAACAAAATGTAAAAAGAATGGTTCTTATAAATGTACTAAAAATCATGTCTTGATTTTTTTCTGGGGGAGAAAAATTATCAGGGGGAGAATTATCAGAAGCTTTAGCAAAGCTTCCTTAGACTTAACAAACTATACAGCGGTTTGGATACATTTGTGGTAAAGATGAATCCAGTAAGGATTCCCACACAGGTTGTTAGTGGCCACTTGCTGACTTAGGTATATGACGGACTGAGCAGAGGACATAGTATTCATAAGAAGTCTTTCAAGAATATTTTTCCATTTCAAATGTGTATGTAATATTTTTTCATTGAAATAGAAAATATCCCTTCCAGGAAATTTCTACAGTCATATTGGTCTGTGCTAAATTATGTCTCCATTAAATAGACAACTTTTATTGGCATTCTGTATTTCATTTGCTCTTCTTGATAACATCGCTAAGGAAATTTGAATCAGTTCACATCATCTTAAATATTCACACACACTCAGAATTTTCTTCAACTGATTAAATGTTTTCTTAAACTGAGATGTGTTGCAGAAGGATTAAGACAAAAATAGAAAATTCCTTCAGACAAACAGCAAGACTGAAAAATGCAGTTTTAAGAAATCAACTGTTATTCTTAAACAGTCTATTTCATAATTAGAGAAAAAAAAGAAAAAAAGTCCTCTTCTGACAAAGCAAAAAATGTTTCTAGAAATACAGCTTTAAAATCTTCCTAAGAAAGGCAAGGTGTGCTTTTGTTCAGAACAGGGGTGCAGCTATTCACCTAAGACTTTTGGATGAGGCTCTAATCAAGATTTTCATAAATAATGTCCAGCCATTGTTCCCATGGTTTGTCTTTCAACAGCATGGAAAAAACCACTGGCCTCAGTTCTGTAGGTGAGGATCCAAAGAATTCATGATCAGCAAGAATCATCACAGCATTTTTTTACATATCAGCAGCTACATACATAGAAACAGCAATAGTCAGAAGCTTTGGAACTATACTCCACAAATTTTCAACGGCCTTTGAACTCAATCTGGAAAGAATGTCTTTGCAATTCATTCTGGAAAAAAGGTTCCACCTTAATGGTATTGTGCAATAGCATTTTGTTTTCAGTTCCAGGGCTGGCCATCAGATACTACATGTTCCCCCTCCCATACCATTCAATACTTTTGCCACATTGTAGAAGTATCAAAAACCTACATCTAAAACCCTTTCCAAAAGCAGTATGGAAAAAATGAAAATTATTTTTAAAATTAACTATTAACAGAGCCATAATTTTTTTTCTCCAATTGTTCACTATTTCTTCTCTTTGATCAGCCATCTGTATATTGTCTTTTAAAATGCTGTTATCCAGAACATCCATTATTCCTGCATGAATCAGAGGAGCAGTGACAAAGCAGCAAATTTTAGCAATGTGTTCTGCTTGTTTTAGGAGACTTAGAGGCACATGCAGAATATATGGAGTATTTCTTCATTTACTTACTTACATTCCGTATTAACTTGACTGACTTCCATAATGGAGGATATGGTCATGAAATAACAAATAAAGTGGCACAGAGGAACAGGACAATTTCATGACAACTCATGTTGTCATGCTGCCATGGCTAATGTAGTCACAGCTTCTAGTTTGAAATCTTTCCCCATGTGACACTCTGTGAAATAATGTATGATTAGAGCATCTTTTTTTGTAGTACCATGTTTCATGGCATTTTTTTTTCTGGCTTTACATTTATTTTTAAGTACTAAATCAGGAATTTAACAATAAGTAGTGCAAAAGAACTTGCTTTGTCTTGATTGTGTGTTATCACCAAATCTAAAATATGACAGTTTCCCCCAAAACTTTATTCCTAAAAGATCTGCCAGGATGAAGATACTGTCCTTTAATCAAATTTATTTTACAGGAAACTGAAAATGTTAGCAGCTCAATTTCCTTGTATTTGACCTGTAAAATATTATAAAGTCAAGAATTTCTACTTGACAATAAGCAGTAATCAACTGTATATGCAAAAGCACCCAAAAGGGGCAAAAATTATCAAATCATTTTCACTAGAAAAATTATCTTGCACTGTATGACCTTAGTGGATTATGCATTAGAATGGTAGTTCTGAGAATGACAACAATCATAGTGTATGGAAGACACAGAGGACATGAATCTAAAGAAATTACTGAGTGACCCTTCAGTGGACAGATGTGCAAATGGATAAAGTGTTATTAACTTTCACATTTACTCTGCTGCAAACTTTTTCCTAATTTTCATTTTATGCAAAATACGTGGCTTAAAGACACTTCTACATAGAATTGCTGAAAAGCTATTCTTAATTTATGAAGTGAACTACTAAACAAGAGATACTGCTGTCTTTGTTGTTATATTGGATTTGATTTGCTTTATTAAATATTTCTGTGAAAATTGCGTGACTTTTACAGGGTGTCATGACTGATATATTAGATCCTAATTCTTTTTTCACAACTTTTTTTCATTAAAGAACAAATGTGACACAGAAGAAACATGCTGCCGTATTTTTTGCATTAGTCTGCTAAAAAAAAAAGCGCAAAATTTGCATAGCTGTCATTCAACCAAATATTGACCTATTTTGTGAGATAAAACAGGGACCCGAAAAGATTAATGGCAAAGACAGAGGTACATGTGAACCTATATGCTTTTGGGTTACCTTATATCAGCCACAGTTTTTGGTTCAGTTAAGACTATCACTGGCAGAAGGTATTTTTATTCTTTAAATTAAGGCTATATGTTTTATTCATTGCTAAGTTTAATATTCAGGAAACTTTTAGATATGCAACTTTGATTTTGGAAAGGAATTATTTTTTAGTTTCTTTAAAGTCAAGCAGTTTGATTAGCACTCATTAAAATGCAGGAGGATATTCTTTACAACAAACTCTGTCAATCAGGTCAGGTTTCTCACATACATTAAAATGAAACTACAGCTAGAAAATAAAGAAAACACAAAGGAAGAAATAGAGAGAGAAAGGAAAAAGATGGAGATGAGAAGACAAACCAACCAGATTTGGTGTTACCAGGCAGCAGAAGTTTTTTAAAAAAATCAGATCACTGAGTGAAACTGTACATTTACTCAGAGCATCCTTTGACATTGCCTTCTGGGTGATCTCTGAGCTCCTCCAGCTTTTGATGGAGCTACATGTAAACATCAGAAAATGAATTGACAAAGCAACCTGTTCTCTTGTCAAGTTGTTTTTCCTTAATTTTTCTTTTGCTCTTTGTTTTTGTGGTTATTTTTTGTTTTGTTTTTAATAAACCATAGCATAATACATTTCTCACTGCCTCTGCCAAAACATTTCAAGGCATCAAAGTGCTTTGAACAACACAGACATACAAGGCTCAGTCAACTTGGAATCTGGATGCAAGATATCTTTGCTTAACATGGCTCTTTTTTTACTACAGGCAAAAAAAAAAAAAAAAAGAAAAATCAAGGGAACTATAAAGCTACTGAATTTCTGCTATATTGTTGGGGGTTTTTTTGCTTATTTATTAGTAAGGCTATTCTAGAATTTATTTCCATAAAATAATTTTTATGAAAAATATTTTATTTAATAAAACACATTTTATTATATTAAAATACAATATTTAAAATATTATTTTTATTTCCATAAAATGAATATGTTTGGGATCCTCAATTAGGATTTCCCATTTTCTATAAGGAAGATTTTCTGTCTACATATATATTTTAGGTCATGGCATTAAATCAGATAAAGAAATATTAATTCAAAATGAGCTATCAATGGGTCTTCATAAAAACAGGTGAAACCCACCATCTAAATAAGCTACATCTTCTGCCTATATGCATGCATTATGCATCTAGATCTGTATGTGATGACTGATGCCTCAAATTGCACGGTCACTGCAATCATGAACAGAATTTTCAAAAACAGCACAGAAGCTGTGGCTGTCTTGTATTTTTATTCATATGAATTCAGTGGTCCTGAATGTCTCCCCTGAAACAGAGCCTCATTCATGTACACTGCTCTTCTCATCTACACTGTAATTAAAACATCTTCCTAAAATACAGGATGAAAAGATAAAGCCTCACAGACAGTGAGGAATGCTAGAGATGCCTCTAGCTAGAACTTGTATAAACAAGTAGCAACTGGCTTCTTTTTCCATTTAAATGGAGGCATTACTGGAAAGAGGTGCATAATTAATCCTTTCCCTCCCCTTTGTGCTCAGTGAAATAACATTGTCACAAAGAGTAGCTGTAGAACAGTGTTAGAGAACAGAGAGGATGGCTTGTCCTGGAACAAATGCAATACACTTACATACAAAACCAAAACAAAAGATCATAAACCAAGAAGACAGGAAAGGCAAGGAAAATACAGAAGAAAAAAATAATTAGTGGTTGAGAAAGTGCTAAAAGGAAATAAAGTAGGAGAAATGAGAAAAACTGGATAGCTGAAATAGAGGCAACTCTTGAGATCAAAATGGCTTGGACTGCATATGATCAGCATCTTGGTTCAAAACAATTTATCAGGATGTAACACTGTTTGGTGGGTACTGGTTTAGATATCTGCCTGTTCTGTTAAGCAATCTCAATATTTGTGTATGTTTATACAAAATTAAAAGGCAGAAGATACTAACTATCAGCAAAACAGTGGCTCCATTCTTATTAGTCTCCTGTGAATATCTTTCATTTGATCTTTATCAACTTTGATTTTTTTTCTAATATAAAGGCTATATACATACGTATTTTAAATATCCAACTCTCTTGAAATGGTCTTTTGCAGAATTAAATGCAGAAAGTGTGAAGACTGTAAAAGTTTAATTATGTTTCAAGATGGGAAGCAGTAGTTTGAAGATGAATAAATCACTTCTCTATGTAACAGGCGGATCAGAGAAGTGGTTTAATCATGATCACCAAATTACAGGCACTTTAAAAAGGTTGTTACTATTTCTCATTTCTAGAGACACCCAAAGCTACCTAACTGGCAGCCTGCCTCCAATAGGTTGTTCTATGTGTAGCACAGAAACAAACAAAATGTGACCCAACAGCAATAAGAATACTGAAATAAAAATGATGTGATGGTGAGAAATGGAAAAGCCCCTTCCCTCCCTCCCCACACCTCCCCCTTCAAAAGGAAAAGTGTAGGCTATAGAAGAAAACTTGCAAAATAAATGTTAGAAACATATTTACTTTGAGGGATCCAACTCTACTAGCAACTCCTTTGCTTTCATCCGGCCGTCTAATTTGCTACAATGGGGGAAGATGGGTAAAAAAGACAGAAGAATAAAGAAAAAGTGAACTTAAAAAAATTTCCACACAATCAGTTAGCAGTACATGCAAGACATCAATTTGACTCTCTGAGACACCTCTAGAGGACAAAGACACAGACTCTAATTTCTGGAATAAATGACGCTATTTCATAGCATTTTAAACTTGCTTTGCTGATCACTTCTTTCTCAGTATATTACCAATCTGGCACATATGTTACATGCTGAATTCACTAACATTTTTGAAAGAATACATGTTACTTATCTGATTTGGATATTAAGAATAATGAAATTCTAAAACTCTAACTGAATAAAAAACCCCCTATACCTTCTATAATTCATATGAGCAGAATATGCTGTAACTGGGAGCCTGCAAGTATCATGACTGATACCTGACAGAATGCAATACAGATTCCTATTGACCCAGGCCTAGAGATTTTAGCCACTGCTGTCAAGATTCCCAGTTAAAAATTATGCTGCCCAACCAGAAAATTTTAATGCCAGACCAATATTAGATTTTTATTTAAAATATTTAAATATCTGTGTATATGACCCCCAATGTCTCCCATCTGATTACTTTTCCTTTATTATATATGTTTTTTCCTAGATGATGCAGAGGATGGACGAAACAAATGAGGTGGCTGCTCAAAAGGCTTCATATTTTTAGAAGCATGCAAAATAAAACATTCATTTACAGCAAAAGTTATTTTCAGAAATTCTTAATCTGGTAAATATACCTCTTTTACCAGTAAAGTGAACATGTGTCATTTGAAGCAGAGAGGAAGAAGATAACAAAAATTATTTTAGTGACAACCTACTAGTCTGAGCCAAGACTGAACTGTAAGTTCTTATTATCTTAACAAAAACAAAATCCCACACAACTGAGGTGAACCTTTTCAAATCACAGTAACTGTCTTTAAGAAAACTCAGCAAGGAAGCCAAAGATTGAATGAACCATGGAAATTCAACTATGCTTTGTGCTCTCTGGAGCACACTAGCAAGGCACAAGTTCAATTGTCCTGTTTGGTTTGCCTGACCCATGCAAAACAGAGAAATTCCTCTTCAAAAAACAGTCAACTGAGTGTTTGGGTTTTTTATTTGTATTTGATTCTTAAGAAAAAAATTCAACTAAACAATATCTTAACAATTTAAGTGTTTAATTCTGATAGGATGTCCATTAGCAAAATACACTGGAAACATTTATGTTAATTTTTGCTTTCCATCCCTGGTCTTACAGCATTAAAATAGCATCCAGTTTGAACTCTCAGGTGAAACACTGTCACACTACTGCTATCATGGGACACCAAGAAAATCAATCAATACTAGTATACAGACCACAAAGAAACAGCCATCCTTAGATAAACTATGTCTCCTTTAGGAGACACATTCATCTAAAATAGTTGTATTTGTATACACATGCAGTTGTAACTGAGTTACTACATATTAGCTTTGTATTTCCTAACTGAGAAAAAAAGAGCAACTCAATTTGGAAAAATATCCTTATCTGAACAAAAAACATTGTATTTAGAGCAAAGATGCTTTCCCCAACATCCTGGTTAGGTACTACCATACCAATAATAAGACACAATCTTGTAGAACTGCAATTCATTTTATCAATTTGAAACTTTTAAATGAATAATAAATTTAGGTTTGTTTGAAAAATGAGAAATAGGAAAAAAATAAATGCTTATAATGACATGGAACTAGGGCATTAAGAAAAGTGCTACACAACACAGAAACTTGAGGAAAAGTTGTGACAGCAATATGCACTGCCCTTAAGGGAAGAAGTTTTTCTTGCATTACTCACCAATTGTAGCTGCTCTAGTTGTTCTGAAGGTCGAGAATTCAGTTAGAAATGAGACTGGAGATATTACAGATACATATATCTAATATTATTTAGTCTTTCTTCAAAATATACGTAGAAATACATACACAATGTGTACACTGTGAGCACTGAAGTTCTAAATGCTTGCATATATAAATTAGAAGGAGATAGTCTAAGTTTAAGTCTTGCTTTACATCCATGGCACAGTTAATATACATGACAGCATGTTTTCTACAGGAATATTGCAGAGTGCAACTTGAATGCTTCTCAAGGGATGAATCAGAATTACATGAGTATTGTACAAGCTATACTATATCTGTTCTGGGAATTAAATGGCGTATTACCAAGAAGGCAAGGGACAGAAAGAATAAAAGCTATATCTTTTTCATGGCAAATACCACAGAAAGGAATTCAGGTGTATCCTTATCTTTCTTTGGTCAACTGTAGGAAGATCTAGAAGTTATAATTAAGAAAATGGCATGGATTATATATTCCTTGTTTTTCAGAAACTCAGCCAACACAAGAACCCCATGACAGATGAACATTGGTAAGTAGAAAAGATTATGATGAAAAATGTGTGTAAATGATTTAAATCAAAAATATCTATGCCACAACACAAGCTACGTAAGTGGATTAAAAAAAATGAGGCAGGAGCAAAACCAAGTCATTATGGGAAAAATGTTACCTGAAAATCCTAAGGGTTCAAAGGTGACAAAGGTTTTGAAGGGTCTGAAGGTGATAAATGAAGATACTTAATGTAAAGAAGGAAGAAGGGTGCTGTGTAGGGAACATTCCAGGAAACTAGGAGAGTATAATGCATTGACAGGTCATAAATGCATTTTATTTACATCCCTTTTTTTATTCACAATGGAATAACAGCAGGGAGTTAACAGCTAAAAATTAGCTACAGCTATCCCTACTTTATATCTGAAGAACAAAGTGGAGTTACAGTTGGAGTAGAATGAGATAGGAAGCCAGTGGAAGAAAACTTAGGAAGCAAGGAAACCAGAACCAAAGAGTGAGCAAAGAGTAATGCTCAAATATGGTTAATGTATTTGTTAGAAGATGAGAGAACAGAAAATGTTTTCTAGGATGTTTTACATATGGTTTCAGTGTTATTCCACTACCTTCTACTTAACAGAGCACATGAAAAATGAACCTGTTATCTTGATTCAAAAATGAACCTCTACTTAACAGAGCACATGAAAAATGAACCTGTTATCTTCATCCTTGATTTACTTCAGAAAACAGAATTTAGAAGACCTAACCTTAAATACATATCTAATCTACCATTTATACTTGTCATAATTGAAGAACAGCTCTGAACAATTACCTAATCTGAGACTCTGTCTTTGCTGGATTTATTGAAACAAACAGTTCCACAACAGGAGGAATAGCCTCAAACATTTAACACTATCCATCTTAGACTCCTTCTCCCTTCTGATAATATATTCTATTTGTGCTGCCCTAAAGTCATTCTGACAAAGAAACTGGAATTTTGCAGGACCCAAGTCTTTCAGAAAAGTGTTTTCCCATCCACATTCACCAAAAAGCCAAACCTCTGTCAGACTTTTTTCCAAAATCCTGGGCAACAGGATTTTGGTTCATTATGACAGGATTGTGGTTCATAATGACAACATCTTTTTGATATGATTAAATTACTTAATTCTGAAATAGAATAAATGCAAAACTCACAACAGAAATTTTTTACAGCAATAGTTTAAAAAGGTGTCAGATACCTTATTTGATTATCTAGGCACGCAATGGTGGAATTATGATAACCAAAAGTAAGATATTATACTACACAGCATCCAAATCAAGTTCAGATTATTTTCTGTACACATCAGAAAAACATAACTGTTCTCCCACTTGATTACTGATGCAGAGATCAAAAATAAAGAATGAATAAAGAAAACCATTATTATTACTTGTGGAATATCATGGAGTCTGCAAAGAGATCTTTTGGCAGGTATGTTATACCACATATCCCTGACAACTTGTAATGACAAGCATTTTCTGTTTCCTTCCACAAACATAGTCCCTGTCAGTTTCTAGCCATTGCCTCCTATTGCATTTAGCTCGAAGTTCCCTTGCTCCCTAGCTGCCTTAGAGGATGTGCAATGGAGAGAATATCCTCTGTCAATACCAATTCATGAAACTTGCTTGCATCATATTTGTCCATGTGAGTCCACATGCTGTTATGAAATATTTATGAAGTTGTACATTCAATGAGAAAATATGACCTCCCTTGCTTTTTCAGTTTTACCTGCCATTATTTCCTTCCTGTTACTGTTTTATCTCAAAGTGCAGGGCATCATGCTGAGAAAAGGATGATCAGTTTTGAAAATCTAGAACAAAACTGCACATGTGATGCTCCTACTTTGGTTCACCTCCTTCAGCAGAATTCCACAATATACCCTGAAATTGCTTTTATTTTTTTTTCCCCAAGGGCCATTCAACTAATCAAGGAAAAATATAGAATAAAAACAATAGGATAAGCTCCAGTCAAGCTTAAAGAGGTGTTTTGTGATTCAGTGAAAAGGTAGGTGGATGTATAAAAAAATATGAAAATGATCCTAAAGATAAATGCATTAAGAAGATAAAAACATTAAACCATATGAGAAGAGAAATTAAATATGAGTCAGCATATATTCAAACAGCCCCCACATGAAGGGGCTCTGAAAGAATACAACATATAAAAAACAGGGATATTTAGAGGCCATCAGGAATTTGTTATCAAAAGCTTGGAGATTTCTCCACCTGATAAAGTGCATTCAGTAAGAGAAGGGGGTCCACTTGATGAAGAGAAACTACAAAAGCTATACTATGCATATTATTATACCATTATGTTCCAAATAAATGTTCTTGAAATCTCTCACACAAGTTCTCACAGAGTTCATATTAACAGAGAAACAGATCTCAAAAGTAACTCAACTGGCAATGATTTCACATCAGCTGGCCAGGAGCAAAAAATCTTATGTATTGGCCAGATTACATAAGGGAGCTGAATCCAAAGGAGATTTACACTTATGAAGATGGAAAATGCATTTTCTGACCCTAAAGAACATTAATCGAGTTCAAGGTATGCAACAAACTGAAAAAAGTGAAGGGTAGTGACATCTAAGTAAGAAAAAAAGAAACTGTAAATATTCCATGTCTGGCAAGAAGTAATTTTAATTAGTGAAGTAATTACATGTTACTTCTGAACAACTTTGATGGTGGGAACAGTGACTGTCAACTTCCAAATATTATCTAATACAATACTGGTCTAGGTGGCATGATTTATAACCCTTACTTGCCTAATCAAGAGTGGAAAATTCTGACACAAATCCAAACTTCAACTTGAATTCTCTTTGCTGCTAAGAATGATGTTCTACATCAAGCGAGCAGTTTCAACTGCTAACAAAGAGCCTAATACATTTTTAATATAGCAGCAAATCAATTTAAGTTAAAAAATGCATTATGTATAACTTTTACATCCATGCATTAAAAATAGATCTGCACTTGACAGTATTTCTACTTCTGCGATTTTACAGCAGGCAAACACCAATTAGAGGGGGCTTCTTAAATAAATGGGGAATATTTCAAACAAAGGGAATACAGGCTCCTATAACAATAACATACATTCTCAACCAATAAACATATTCATGTCTGTGCATTATACCACAGTTTGGCATAGAAGTTTTATTAAGGTTGCTGCATTTTTGATAACGTTAAACAAAAGCGTAATGTACGTGAATGCTAATGGATGCCAATAAAACATCATTGAACACACCATCTCGAATTCTTTTCACACTACCCACAATTTATTTTTTTCTAAATAGGCACTACTACTCACACTGTTCCATGTGCAGATGTAGGAATAAACACAGTGCAGGTGGAACAAGCAATGGTAAAAAGTATGGCAATTTTCTTACTGTTTTCAAACTCGTATCACCACTAGATCAAATGCTCTGTTAACACACATAATGGCAAAGATAATGTAGCCATGCCCTTACACAAGAGACTTTGTACACTGGTAATTTTACACAAACATTGTCAGTTCTTTAAAAATATCTATTGACTTCAGTGAAATTTAATGTTCAGAAATAAAATCTAAAAGTCGATAGGTAAATGCACAGCTAGGGAAAGACAGACTACAATAAATACAAACATTACATAGTGTGCCTCTATTTGTAGCAACTGAATGTCCTAAATCTCATTCAAACTAGAGATCTGGGCATATGAGAGCTTGGTCCTTACTGTCACTATAAAGCGAACAGTTGGACAACTCTCCTGTCACAGCTAAGTTTTGCAAATTCTTCTATCTGCTCAATGCTGCCTTTCAGACACTTCCTACCACAGCCCTTCCTTTTCTCACAATACTGTTGCTACCTCCTGCATCCAAGCTACTTCCTACTCTTCTTCAAACACTCCAAGTCCTGCAGTCTCTGCACTCCAGAGCCACAAACATTGCTTTGGTCTGTATCAGACCTTTACCATTCAACCTTTACATCCAATTTCTCCTCGAAAATTCAGTACTTTCAATCCTCTGATTTCAGACTCATTTGATCATTTTTTCACTGTCTGCTGGCACATTTTCCTCCTCACCTATGCCTGCAGCCTCAGTGATTCTCTAGCTTCCCTACAAAAGAAAGCAGAATTCACACCTCGTGCTCCTGGTAGAGTTTTTCAAAACCCAAACACCTATTCCTCATATCAGAAATCTATCTTGGCAAGCAGGAAAGGTCATATTTAAGGAAAAAAAGGAAAAAAACCCAAACCAAACATTCTAGTCCTGGGTGGTGAAGTTCTGTATTCTTTTTATATACCTTTTCCAAACTGACAATTCACTTCTGAATGTGCTATTTTGCTTTGCTGTCCTGAGCTGAACTTAAGTTTTAGAAGCTGCAGCAGATACAGGGTTATAGCACATACAGTGGTGGACACTGTCCTTTAAACACTTTTAAACACTAAGCCAGCTCCCATCAAAGATACTCTCACGGTTGTGGAGAAAACTGTTGCACTGCAAAATCACTTAGAAGTGACCTGGTGATGGGACAGGTAGATGACAAAGCAGCTCTCTTTAGGGTTATAAAGCAAATATCTGCTCTCTTTGACCACTTCTAGCACCAAAATTAAGGGAGAGATGTTTGCCCTGGGGCTCAGTGCAACGAGGAAGATGTCACCTTTCTGAAAACAGATGGGGCAGTGGGACTTTAAAGGGAAGAGGACAAGCGCCTTTAAGGTTTACTTTTCAAATATCTGTAACAGCCTGTATTTTATCCTTTTGACTAGACAGGGCTGTGTTTGAAAAATCTGTGTAAACACATCTTGTCACATGGATTTCCTCACATTTATACATCCTAAGGAGTTCAATAATCAAAGAGGAGCGGAAGGGTTGGTGAGGATATTGGAAAAGGGTGTATCCACTAAAGCCACAGGAAACAATTAAAGCAGTGAGATGACAACATCAGAAGATTAAGCTAAGGTGGAAAGATTTGGTGCGTAACTCACTTTGCAGAACCTTAAAACAATATGACCTTTAAGTGGCCAAGTACTAACAATAACCTGGTAAATAGCCAAGGTCAATTTTTGTCCACACTAACAGTGCTGTTGAGTGAAACCATTGTCCAATGAAGCTGTCTGCAAACTTACAAAGCAAACACTGTGTTGCAAAGGACTGCCATGCAAACACGGAAGAACTCCTTGCTAAAAAGTGCTCCTCACATTTTTAAGAACCACATATAAAAGAAAAAAAACAGTCTTAAGAAATAAATTGCGATGGGTGGTGGTGCAAATTTGAAAAAAAGCCAGCAGCTGGTTTGAAATCTTGCTAAACCTGTTACTGTTTCTTACAGAATGATTTCCATAAATCTACTGTAAGGTAATCAAGTGGGAGGCCCTGTTTCCAACACCGGCATTGGAGAGAAATATCTAAGGCTCCCTGTTTTTCATAGACTTTTTCTATATAGACGTTCTCCACTATTGCTAGTTTAAATAAAAAGGAACATACTGAAATGTATGTAGGTTTCAGTAAATGTAAATATCAATAAATGCCTACAGAAATTCATATCCAATAACATACAATGATGGTGTGGAAGCAATAGAAATAGAAAAAAATACTTCCTCTCATTTCAAAGAAGCAAATATACTGTTGAAAACTAATTGAAGAAATCAAATTCTACCCTATTCATAAATGCCCCTTATAAAGAGATAATATATATTTTTCCTTTTAAAATGAAACTAAATTGGTGATCCAATTAGGGGCAATTAATTTCAGCATGAAAGACTTTGGAATGAGTTTGTTTTAAAGGACAAAAAT
This sequence comes from Passer montanus, assembly GCF_014805655.1. NCBI lineage: Eukaryota > Metazoa > Chordata > Aves > Passeriformes > Passeridae > Passer > Passer montanus. Next base: position 7,069,830 of record NW_024365381.1, on the reverse strand, counting down.
GAGGGAGCTTGACTTAGTTCATTAACGAAAATAAAATCTGGATACTCTGGCTAAGGAAAGAATACAAGAAATGATTGGCCTATTTAAGTTAAAAGGCAAAAAGACAACTGAGTGCAGACTGACCAATAAGACAGTGAGATTATAAAACAAAGTTTGACACAGCTGTGCAGAAGGGAAAAACTTAGTTTGCTTATCTTTGATGGTATCACATATTATAATCCAATATTATAATGTTAAATAATATCAGATATTGCTCAAAATAGGAGTTAAGATCATAGAACCAGTAGGTGCCATTTGCTTTCAACTCTATTTCCTAAAACTCTTTCCAAAGGTGAAAATGGTCTGCAGAAACTATTAGTATGCTTGCTAAAGCCTGTACTACTTGAAGTGAATTGCATATTTACATCACAAGAAAATCAATATCTGTGCTTCAAATTCTTGTTTCTCTCTCACATCTTGCATCAGATAGATGTTACTTTTGTGATGAAACTTTTACTGCAGATGATACATTAATCACTGGAACACGCATGCCTTGAAAGAGCTTCATTAGCCTAAATATCAGTTTTGGCTCCTGGGAACACATAACTGCCTACTGCTAGACTACCTTCAGTGCCTGTTGTGCTGGCTTTGGCTGGGGTACAGACAATTTTCTTCACAATAGCTGGCACAGGTCTATGCTTTGGATTTCTGCTGCAAACACAGTCAACAATACAGAGATGGTTTTTCTACTGCTGTGCAGTTCTGGCAACATCATCAAAGCCTTTTCTGTTCCTTACCCAGCAGCAAATGGGCTAGGGGTGCACCAAAACTGGGGTTGGGACACAGCTGGAACAGCTGATCCCAACCAGAGGGATATCCCCTCCCATATGGGGTCATGCTCAACATGTAAGGCTGAGGGAAGAAGGAAGGTGGAGACATTTGGAATGATGGTGTTTGTCTTCCCAAACAACTGTTGCAAGTGATGGAGCCTTGCTCTCCTGGAGATGGCTGATGATCTCATGCTTGCCATGGCCAGCAGTGAAATAATTCCTTGTGTTGCTTCGGTCATGTGTGCTTTTGCTTTCCCTATTAAACTGTCTTTATCTCAGCCCACAAGTTTTCTTGCTTTTACTCTTCTGATTCTCTCCCCATCTCACTGGCTGGGGAGAAAGTGAACACCTACAGGGGGCTTGGTTGCCAGGCTGGGGTTAAACTGCAAGAGTCTTTTGGCACCATACATAGGGCTCAAAGCATTTGAGACAATGACAGATTTGATTGAAATGTGCTAGATCGAATTTATGGCTGTTATTTCTGTTCAACTAATAATCAGCAGACTCCTGTGATTGTCATGGGGCTCACTTGCCTGACTGTGTATGTCTAGTGCTCCTTAGTGGCTGCCTTTTGCTTTTGCTGCTTGCTGCAGTGCTGTGTAGCCTCAAACCAGCTCAAACCAGCCAAAACCAGCATAGATGTGCATGAAATGCAGATAATGATGATGATGATGCAAAACTGTAGAAGGATGATACGATATCAAACTGTGACATATTTTAATAGCAAGGTAATATAGACCAGCATAAGAACCCTGCTTGAATGTCTAACAGACATATTAAGGGTGGCAGAGAAAAGGAAAGACATGTATGGATGGGGAAGCACCAGAAAGCATAGAGGAAGGAACATAAAAATGTTGATGGCATGCAGATAGGAAAGACATGTATGGATGGGGAAGCACCAGAAAGCATAGAGGAGGGAAAATGTTGATGGCATGCAGACTGGTAGTTCATTTAGTTCACAGCACTTCATGCAGCTTCTGGGGATACCCAAGCAGTAAAATCAGACAACCTAAAATGATTTACAGACCAAAACAGAGTTGAACTGTTGAGATGAAATCAGAATGATAAAGAGCACATTTACATAAGGAGAACACAGTACAGCAAGGAAATCTAACATATTCAAGAGGTGGAACCAGATGGAGAGACAAATACTCCCTTTACTGTCAGGTTCTAAAGAGTACAGAAGATGCATCCAACATTGACCTAAAGATACTGGAATAAGAAGGATGCTAGAGAAGTTATGGAGAAGGTCATAGCTGATGCTCCACATCCTCTCCATCATTTCAAGCTATCCTGACCAGACCAGCTGGGTACACACATATGGATTCTGGACAGACTACTGAATGCATGTATCTTTGTGCCTTTGAATACATGGATATGCAAGGGTGAATTAAACCCTTTTGTTCTAAAATAGCATCAGCTATCTCTCCTTTAACATCTGGCACTGAACTTTGCTACACCATCATTAAATGTTTAATAAGAAAAGACCAACAAGAAGATTGCTTTATCCCTACATTTTTAAAACTGCTGATTATTTCATCAGAAAAAAACACAGCAATAAATGATGTGGATTATTTATTACGTCAAGAGTCAGTGAAGAGACAGAAGCCTATAGCTGAGCTGTTGATTAAATTGGGTTAATGTATGAATGGACTAAGACACTAAAGAAGAGGAACAAAAGAAAACCGAATTCCTACACCCATAAGACTATATGCAAATTCAGCCTACAGGATGGACAGTTTTACTCTTGAAACCATTTTTCATGAAGAAATAAGATTTAGTCAATTGACGTATGTAATAGGAACTAACAACCCCAAAGAAAAGAGACAGAATGGAAAAGGGATGCCAATATTTTTCTGATGCCATCTTCAGCAAGTGATCTGAATTGATCTGAAAACCTCTGCTGCATTGTCTTGAGAAGAACCCAGCAGAATACAGTAGATTGATCTGCATTAGGAACCAGGATTCATCTTAAGGCAACTATGGCCACTTTCTACTCAAATACACATTCTAGTAGCATCTCTTTTTACTAAACATAATTTTCTGTTATCCTGGAATGTACATTCCTACATAAGAGGAAGTTAAACCCAGAAAAAATCATGAAGACAGTGGAACTTTTAGGAGGAACAAGTATCTAACTACACCTGTGTGTATTTTTAAAAGAAAAAGCAAGAAACCCTTACAGTGCTTGGAGTGTGATCTCACCTATGCAGATCATCCTAACAATTTTAAACATTCTTTGCACTTTTCCATGCTCTTCAATCTAATCAAAGCTAAACAGCCATGCCCAAGCATTTGCTACCTACTCAAGCAAATTTCTAGGTAAAATAAACTTCAGCTATGCAAACTTCATAAATGAAAATGAAACAAAATTAACTTGGAAATTTAGTGTATGCATTCAAACTTTAAAATACATTCACATATTTGCCATATTTCACTTTGGTGACCACCTTAAGAAGAAACAATAAGATTCAAGAAGAAAAAAATATTATACACTCAAATGAACACAAAATAGCTACACTGTGGATACAAATACAGCTTAATAAAACACACCTTCAACAGCATCTTATTAGCCAAGAATTTCTGATAAGTAACCTGATTTTTCTTTTACTGATAAATATTGAATATACCTACTAAAAAGTTTGTAACAACAAAGATTGACAAAAACATCTTTCCTACTCCACCTGCTCCCATCTGCTAATGTGCTTATTTCACATAGCAATTCTATATTGAAAAAGTACTAGACTGAAAACATAAACATTGATTAGATTTAGTATTAATTTCTAACTCATTTGATTGCATGGATGTCAATGTACACATTTCACATTAAAGTGGTAGATCATGACAGATCATTTTTTGTTAGCAGTAAGCATGAGAACTTACTGAAATAATCAGGGTTTTTTTGTCACAGAAACAACTTTCATCAGCTTTTTTTTTTTTCAAAAAAAAGTTTAAAGTATTTTTCTAGACTATTTCATTTCTGAAATTCTCTGCAACTGGAACATTTACATAAACTACATGTGTCATTCTTTCTACATTGGGAGTATTAGGACTTTAGGTGAATATCTATTTGTGAGGGATAAAGACAATAGTTCTTCATAGGAGACCGGAAGTAACAGAAAGTGACCAACTAGCAGAATTAAATGTAATGTTACAAAGGACATGTTAATGGATGGAGCAGTGGATAGATGAGATGACCGTTTTGCTAGACTTGAAAAAATTCTGAAAAGTAGCCTTGCTTGTTCATTTTAGCTGTAAGATAGAGCCTATAGACTTTCATTACACAGGAATCAAAAGTTATCTATTGCAACTACAATTAGGTAAGGATCTAACTTACTGCTGAGGGTTTTGTCTGGTTCAGTAACTAAACAACGAATAGCTAAGGAAGGGACAGAACAAGGAAGGAAAGTAGTGTTGAAACAAAATGTAAGGAGTGAAGGGAATGAAGCAGCAAGATGGAAAAACCCCCACACTCTCATCTTAAAAGTACTATAACAAGTTCCTTAGGATCCTTTATGATCAAAGGTAACACTGGAAGAAACTTTGCACATTGAAATGAAAGAACTGAACATCAGTGAGACTGATGATCTTGCAAAGTTAAGTACTTTGAACATCTCTTGTCACTGAAATGAACTCCTGGCAATAATTAAAAACCTGTCCTTGGTCTTCTAAATCTGCTTCCTTTGACTTTGACACACAACACTGCCAAAAATTAAGTACTGATTACATCATTTATGTATGGGAGAAGTGAAGACTTCAACTTGAAAACTGCAATTTTCTTTTATACTCATATGAACCCCCTAAGAGTAGAACAAAATTCAAAGTTTGAAATAATGCCTCAGTCATTTGCTCCGGATATAGTCTATTAAGTTATCTGAAGCTTTAGATCAGAAGTTTAATACTGTTAGCCTAAAAAACCCTCAAGAATCAACATTAATGCAAATATAAAAAATTCTCAATATTTGTAAAAGTATTTTACCCTAGGTACCCCTACTGCTTTTGTGTCTGAAAAGAACACTGCATTTTACTTCATGAAGATGCCAACCACAAACAGACAAAAACAGAGTGAGATCTTAGAATCTCAGCACCTACTGGAACGACAAGAAAAACTTGTAAGCCACACTGTGTCATCCTAAGCTTCTGTGAGTATTCAGCAAATTCATCTAATCATGTTAAGAAAGCCGTGAAACTTTTAAACAATCAAAACTATATTGAACAAGATAAAAATATGTCTCAACCACTATAAACTTTATGGTTGAGTGACTGAAAAGGGAGGACTGTTAGTGCAGTTTTCCTCTGAGTAAAACTTGATTGCCTCTACATGTGAATCCATCTACTACAAATATGGTTTAAATGCTCTTTGTGCAGTGGTCGATTTTGTTTGACACTCAAATGCAATTATAGAGACTAAGAAAGGTGTTCTATAGATATTCATTAAAAGCTAACAAAAGCTGGTTTGCGTCATCTTGGGTATGTACCTAATCACTGACATAGAGTGATCTCAGTAGCAATTTGTCTTAAAAAGTTCCTACCTACCAAGAAGTAGACTTACTTTTTCTACCAGGAAATCACATTTATGAAAACTGATTGAAATATCCAGGTTCCAACTCAATATTTATCATTCAGTACTTTGTTAAAAACAGAAATTTTCAGAAAACTTGGATGGTAAGTTGTAAGCAGTAAAGCAAATTTGCAATTAAATGTTGTATTTTGTCTACATGATCTGGTTGTGTACATAAACAACACTACGTCTTCCAAAAGATGATTATGAAAAGGTAAAATCTTCTAACAGATCAATCAGGAGCATTAGGAACGTATTCTCCCATACCTTTTCTCCAATATCCTCATGCATTAGTAACCTGCTACTTACATTCATTTAACAGAGGTGCTCCCGTCATTGCAGAAGCTTGATTTTTTTTTTTTTTTCCTGAGACACACAGAGCTTTATGTTATTCAGCAAATTCAGTAAGAGAGATATAAGGGTTCTTAGGACAAACTTAGGACAAAAAAAAAAGCAACAAGAAAACGGTACAACAAAATAAACTGGAATATGCAGTTGACAAAGAAATACAGTGCCACTTGCTCTGTGGCTAGACCACCACTCCAAAAATAAGTATAATCAAAGAAATAATTTTTTTCCTCTGACACTTCCCCTTCTTTGTTTCATGCCATATATGCATGTTTTGGAGCCCTGAAATGAGTTCCTAAACCAGCAAATGAGCATATTGAAAAGACACACTTGCAGATTAAAGAAGCAAAATAAACAACCTTGGAATATACCCTGGATGCTGAATTATATTTACTTTTATTCTCATTACTGCGTGGGGAAGAGGCCAGTATAAATTTTATTCATATTGCATTGTTAGAAAGCCAGGATCCAGAAGGAAAAACAGAACAACTGAAGACATTTACAGACACTGATAATCTTGAAGAATTTGAATGAACCACATTTCTTGATAAATTCAGATGATTGAAAACTTGAGGATACTGTAAATGATGAAACAAAAATATAATGGGTAGTTTCTTTTGTTTTTTGAAAGTAATACATAAAATGAACCAAGAACTGTCTAAGTGGTAAAGAAGCTTATGTGCAAAACCCAACCTCTAAGTAGTAGGTACAGATGCCATCACCTGTCAAGTTTATTTTCCAGTATGGTTTTGTTTTCCCTCTATATCAGCTTGTAACAAACTACCATCAAATACATCACAGAAAATCTAATCTAGCTAGCTGTTGCATGGCAATTCCTGTTATAAAAGTGGTGTGGCCTCACACATTTTGAACAAAACCTGATTTTGCAGTCATACATGAAAAGGAAATCTCAACATGAAATACCAAAGCATGATCTAATTATGAAACGAGCTCATCTCCACTAATTGCCCAAACACAGTTTCAGATTTTCAATCTGTTTCAAACTTTTAGTACATTCCTTCTATAATCTCTGAATCTATCAAGACAGTCTAGAGGACTGCATTCTGCTTCATGACAGACAGGCTTTACTCCTTCCCATTGTGACCAACTTCCTGAAAACATACAGGTATCATCTAGAGCTATTCTCAGCAGAGCTGTCTCTGTTTTATGCCTGTTACTGGTCACCTTTGGTTTTCTTCGGACAATTTTATCATCAGGCATAAGGCTCAGTGCAGTTTCTCTGTTTTGTCTTGCTCTTCTGCTCTGAGCACTGTAACGTAAAAAGCTCCACGTTTTTATCTTAAAGCCATCAGACAAGATACAATTTTTTAGGAAAAAAGTGAAGGAGATGCTTACAGATAGAATTTGCTGAACAATCTCAAGAAAAGTAAACTATGTAATGAAGCTCAAGTTTGCTGTCCATCAGAATAATTTTGATTCTATTACAGGGAAGGTAAGTACTGCATAAAACAATCCCATAGGTTAAACCAAAATATTTCTATGGGAGGTTGCCCATAAATCTTGTTTGCTGACAGAAAAGAATGAGACAGTAGGAGAGAAGAACTAGCAGATGCTGGCAATCATTTCAGCAAGCAGAATAATCTTCAAGGATCATGAGTTAGATAAGAAAGAATGTTATTATTTGCCATCTGCTACTGGTTTATTATAATGTCAGCATCTGGTGCCACAGAAAGATCTCTGTGATGTGAACACACAAAGCAAATTTAGACAGTTTTCTTCTGCTGCAAGGAATTCTGCTGAAGGTAAACATTACAGGCCTTGCCACTGGTCAATTTGCTTAGTTTTTGATGTATGTTACTTAAAGCCTGATAAAAAGTAAACATATAGAGTTCACCTCAATGATTAAATAGTATAGTCTAATCACTAAGAACTGAATAATAATCCCACAAGGTTGGCATTAAAACTTTCTTTCTATTAAATTTTGGCTGGTTTTTGTTTCCAAATGTCAGGCAGCAAATATTTAAGTTTGAGCAAAGCCAGTTTGTTTGAAAGTCTTAAACTGAACAATAATAAAGTGGGGCACAGATCTGCCCCAGCCCAGGCTAGAAAGTTGCACATACATTTTTTTGACAAAATATTGTTTGCTTAATGTTGTTACTCAGTGGCAGGATTATCTATGTTCCTGGGGATACTGAAGGACACTAAATACATTCAGGGTGCTAACATTTCATATTCATGATGGGTATTGCAAGAGATAACATGAAACTTCAGCAACCATAGGGTGTTGGTGGCCCCACAGGTTAAACTGTACACCAGTACACGTGGAACAAGCTACACTGCCCTGCATTTATCTATTATGTAGAATGACACAACCCTTGCATGCGAAACAACCTTGTTCAGCAGAGGCAAGACATTAATCTGATAGATTACAGGGCTGAGCATGGAGCTTGCAAGGCATAAATGTACTTACTTTTGGCGTTGGGCAGGATGCGGTGGAGAGGCGAGAGGTGGCTTGGGCACGAGGAGATTCTGAAGGAGTAGTACTGAGGGAGGCTGTATCACGTGGGAGGACCTGAACACCACGAGAGATGATGGAATCTGGAATCTTAAAGAGAAGAGAGATGGAATTAATAGCAAAACATATACTGTATGTGCAACTAACTCAAAACCTTACCTCAAAAACACAGGAATACCCCACTCCTCACTTTGCACACCTCCTTATACTCCAGTGCTTGGCAGTGGTTAATGGCATACTCTCCTAATTTCAGTAACAAATGCCTAACAAATATATAAGGTCACATTCTAACTGAAGTAGCACAGAACATACCAGTTGTTCTGAAAAAACTATGAATCAAACATACTATAACAGGAAAGAATAAGAAAATAATGATTTCCTCTTAAACCTTTGTTTCAAACTCAACAATGACCAACAATGATTTCTACCATGGCACTAAGGGAGGCAGATTTTCCATTCACTAACTAGGGGGCAATATTGTAAAAAGAAAACCATTTGCTAAAAGTATACTGAATCCCTCTAAAGAAATGTCATGCAATGAGAAAATTCTCACAAGAAATGTCATGCAGTGAGTAAATACTCTTTATTCCATGAAGACTTTATTTCAGCTACAAAAATTCTCAATGTAAGGCTTGTGCTGCAAAAGCTACAGGCCTCTCTGGAGTGAGTGAAGGCAAAAGCATTAGAAACCACCACCCAAAGCCAATGCTTGGTTTAAAATACATTCTGAGGGGAAAATAAAATTCAGTCTTTTTTTATTTCCCACATAATATATTAGAGCGCCAATTAGGGAAGCATATCCCTCCTGACAAACAACTGGCAATTTGGTAACAATGGATGAGGAAAAGGCTGGGGAAATCAACAACTTTTTGCCAGTCTTCACTGGCAGCCTCTCCTGCCATGCTTCTTGAATGGATGGACCTTGAGCCAGAGGGACGATTAAGTCCCACTCTAAGGTACGATCAGGTTCATGACACCTGAGGAACCTCAACATACATAAGTCTATGGGACCTGATGAGATGCATCCCAGAGTCCTGAAGGAATAGACCAATGTAGTTGCCAAACCACTGTCCATGGCATTAGAAAAGTCAGGGCAGTGAGGTGAAGTCCCAGGTCAGTGGAAGCAGGGAACATTGCATCCATCTTAGAAAAGATGGATGGGAACTACTGACCTGTCAGCCTCAGCTCTGTGCCTGGGAAGATGACAGAACAGATCCTCCTACAAGCCTTGTTAAGGCACATGGAGGACAGGGAGGTGATTTGAAGCAGCCAGCATGGCTTCACTAAGGGAAAAGCCAGGGAAAATTCTATCACAGCTAACCAGAAAATACAGACATTCAGATCTTTGAAGGTATATACATACACATGCATATTTTAAGATCTTTCTCCTCATTAAGAATTTCTTCATTCAGCCTGAAGTTCTAAGAGAAGCATCAGAAGAATCCCCATGTCTGGGGAAAGTGGCAGTAGCAGGCAATAAAAGGAAGCAAGAAAGGAAGATCCAGTGACCAGCCAAATCACTAATGTTGGGACTATCCAGACAGGATTTTTTTAATAAATGGATGCTGTTACCCAATCTGTAGCTAGGCATTTTGAGCATTCTTGCCTATTAAGACTTCAGGGCAGATAGAAGCCACTGGAAAGCATGGCTTCCAGGAACAAGCTTGAATCCCAGTTTTTAGATAGGTTGTATCTACATGTAACATAGCTGTTACATTTTTAAGAACATTAAGAGAGCTTTGTTGCTTGTCTCAGTGAAGTTAAAATAACCAATCCTAATACTTGTGTCATGAAATACATGTCACGTCCCACTTCCTTGGTTCCCCTCTATAAATAATGACTATGTCTAACTTAGCAACCTTGACTCAGAAATACTGCGTTACATCTAGGGGATCTTATTTCACCATATACCCTCCTCCTCATGTTAAGAGTTTCTTTTGTTTATAACTTGTTTATAAGTTGTGTGAAAACAGATTTTGTTCTCAGAGTGCCACTAACTGCCTCCTTTTTGCTCTACTGTGTTCCTAGACTGTTTTTTGTCAGACAGTTTCTGTCTGCTCTTCTCAGAGGATCTTTCAAAGCTAAGCATTTCATGCTATAATTTCCACGTAAATTCTGAAGTCAACAGAGTTTCTTTTCCTCACGGACAGCTACGCTGGGGATATCTTCCTCTTCAGAAACAGTGCCTAACTGGCCTCTACATGGTGTAGTCTGATTGCAAGTCACATTTCAGAGATGTATCTTAAAGGAAAGTGAATCAATGATATTCCAAATTCTCAAATGGTTTGTAGTCAGAAGCATGATTTTCCTTCTGTTCACTTTTTTTCCTGAAATCTCATCTTAAATTCATTAAAGCCCAAAACAGGCTGACAATCCCCAAGTTTTATATTGGCATAGATACGCCCTACACGTTTCAATGCTTATTTTTAATATCCGTGCCTAAAGAAAATTCAGCAAAAAATACACTTTCAGAAGGGCATAAAATAAAAGAAGACAAAGTCAAAGAAAGATCAGTTTTAAGGTTTCAAATAAGATACCTTTTGTCTACTCTCCTGCGATAAAAAGCTGCATGCATCTTGATATGATTGTGCATGCATATGTACTCCTAGACCCCACAATATGTATAACATTGCTTTTGGAAATGGTACCATGATTCAGTTCTCCCTAGGTTTACTCTGGGTACTCTAGAGTACCAGATATTTCATACTGTCTCATACCCTTCAGGCAAGAAACATTTTTATTTCCGACCATATTGATCAATCATTACTTCTACAATTTTATCTGATATCAACTTTTTGTAATAAAAACCTCTTTCTGCAATAAAGTCACCGAGACAATTCCAGTTTCCCCTGAATTGCATGTGTAGTACTAATATTTGCCTGTGAGAAAATTAAAATTTCAGTAAAATTTCAGCCATGATATTAATCAGAAAAGGAAGCTGGAGATAAAGGGAAAAGATAGTCACAGGCACTTAATCTCAATAAGAATTATTTCCAAATCACTACCTTTACGTAAAATGTAATTGCCAGAAAATAATTAATATGTAAACCTATCTAGGTTGTAGAGGAAAATTTCTCACTGAGAGCATAAAGTTAGGTCACAGTTACAAATTTTGCTCTTTTTCTAAAATGAAAGTAGAATGTGCTGTACTGTAACCACTAATATGCTCTTTGAACCACTACAACCTGCTGAATTTTGTGAATCTACTAGTATGTCTATTCCATTAACAGAAACACATAAAAATATAATGCAACATAGGGAAGTTCTCATTTTTCTCACCTATATTTACAGAGTTTTTGAATTTTAATATTAAAAAACTAAATTTAGGCAATATAAGCCTCTAATCAAGTCAACTTCTTGTTAACTCTGTTAAAAAGGTTAATAAGTCCATAAGAAATTTCTGTGTGTCCTGGTGCAAAGGAACCTGCAATAAAAAAGGGCAGGAATGTTACTGCATTTTGGATAGCTTGTTCTTTTAACTTTCAGTAAGTCACACTGAGCATTTATGATCTGCCTCCCTAATATTTTTATTAATTTTTCAATTTCAAACTAATTGAATACAGAGCAGAGATCTCAAAACTTTAAATAGGGTACAATGAAATTCTTAGTTCTTAGTGAAAATAGTTCAGTTTGCACTAGCTGGAGTGGAAAACCTGTTGTAACCTACTGACAAAGAAAGTAATGAGAAATGGATGAAGTGACAGAGAAAGATATTCACCATATCCATCAGTCATGGATTCCATAATTTTCATCTGACCTGGCCTTTCTCTGGCATATTTTTATTTTAGTTTAAATATTTGTGTTTTCATATTAGAGAACTTTGACAAGATCATTGATAAGAAAAAGGAAAAGATATGAGTTCTTTATTCTCTTTTGCTCAGAACTGAAACAAAGATTGACAATGATGGTGAGGTAAGAAAACACTGTAAATGGCAATTACTGACTGTTATACAAGAGAAAAAAAAAGTCTTAAAAACATACAGAAAGAATAGCTTAAAAAACCCAATAACCTGCCAAAAAACTAACCACTTTCTGCTCTGAGTCTGAAGACCTGATTTGGATTATAGAATGCATAAAACTCTTGAGCATATAGATGCTCAAGAGTCATCTGCAAAAGAACACAGAAACATATATGACAGTTTAACAGTGTTCTTCATAGAGGCTAAATTAAGTGTTCTACTGGTACTGAAGAAGATGGTGCAAATTCTAGTTTAGTGACTTCAACTCAAAAAAACCTGAACAAAAACAACAAAACACTGCAATAAATGTGTGTATGTATATATATATATATGTACTATATAGCTTCACCATCAGGTGTGTGAACTTTAAAGTCTTCACATTTCTTAAGTGACTTTTCAAGAGACACAGAATCATGTTTTAAATACAGAGGTGTTAGACTGTTTGATTGATGGTTTAAATTACTATTTGCCTAAGGGAACGGGTCCTTTTTTACCATTCATTGTAATAGTTTTCTACTATTCACCAAAACTCAGTAATTTAAAGTAAGTCCACTGCTTCCTGACTCCTGAAGTCTTCTATTTTTGGGAAATTCTACTTCTACACAGGAAACAAAAACAAGGCAGAAACTGCAAGCGATGAAAGCAAACTATAAACACCCAGTACAAATGCTGTATTAAGTTGACAAAAAAACTGAGAGAAAAGCAGCAAAACAAGACAAAGAGGAAAAAGTTACAATTTCATAGCTTTAAAGCAGTAATTTTAGGAGATTATTTTAATTATATTCAATTATTGAGTATATTAGATGGTAAAACCAGTGACTAACAAGAAATATAGGCTTTATAGCAATTATTACATCTCAGCAGATAAATGATTCAAAGTGACAACACACATGACCTTTACCTTGTTTAGCCCTTTATCTTAAACAGATATTTTCTGTAACATGGGCTCTCAAAGATAGCACTGATGTGTCTTTGTTAGAAGAAATAAATAACACTGTCTGTGCATACATAGACTAGGAGGCAGGCAGAGCATTTTTAGTTAGTGTTAGTGCAAAAGCCTCTTGGAAGTGTCTCTTACCAGTTCTCCTGCACTGCCTGCTGTGTGATGGCAATAACTGATGAGACCAGGGATGGGCTGTTGACCTTTAGCCATGGTAATAGCTGGACTGGTATAGGATGGATGCTTCTAATGCACAACACATAACAGCCATGAATACAGTGACAGGAAAACATGAAACTGTACAAGCAAATGACCAAAAATGAATGAGGTGAAAACAACTGTGACACCGAAATGCCAAGCTCATATGAACACAGCCAGTTGAAATCTCAGGTTACTTCCTGCCTTTAAAAATGGCACATATTATCTATCTTTGCCTACATCAAAAGAAATGAAACAATTTAATATTTGCATTAATAAAAACTGATACTTGTAAATGATAATTACCTTAATTCATCCCTGCAAAGACATATGTAATCAGGATTTTCTGTATATTGGGAGATGATCTCCAGCTGCAGCTGTCTTAGAAATGTCAAGATGTCTCAGACCTGAATTCACATTTCTGGAGTTAGAATGTTGCTGCTTTGGTTTAGCAATTGTTTAATATAATTTTGAGTTACTTAAGACTTTCAATTCTCATAATAGGAATTAAAAGCACAACTTGTGGAGTAGATATAGACTAAAGCAGTTTGGAAAAAAACTGTTTCCAAACACACAGGGATACATTATCTTTCCATTCAAAACCTGAACACATAAAACTGAGGTAAATATTTATACATGGCTTCAAATAGTACAAAAATTCTTGGGAAGATATTTAAAATTTGAATTCAAATTATTTACAAGTGATACCTCTTTTTCTTCATTTGCAGTCTCCAATTTATTATTTTAGTTTGAGTTGTGCTGATCTATGATTACTGGTTAAAGCAAGGCTATAAAGACTTTATGATATTTCGTTTGCTGGCAGAATTTCACATCTTTTATGCAGACATGCACATTGGAATACAGTAATCGGGATAGTTTACTACTTAAATTGTTACCTGTCTGTCATACTTTTACCAGTTTTCAGAAACTAAAATTTCAATTTCAAATTAGATATTACAGCTTGCAAAGTTTTGTTGTGATTCCTTAACATGCCGCCTACTGGACTTAGCATGTTCAGGCGTGTGAATACTTTGAATTATAAAAAGCCACTAAAACCAGTCTGTCACATCAGAATGGTATCATAAAACATATGTTAACACCAAGATAATAAATGATATTTCTCCCACTGGAATTTGAAATCTCCTACCAAAAGAGAATTCATATATTTTTAGGAAGTTCTACTTCTACAAAATGTACCTGAAATAAATCTGACACGAAGACATCAATGTAGAGTTGTAACATGCAAATGAACATTGGTGGAAAGTGCCTGAGACAGAAACTGAAGGAAAGAAGCCAAACTCACCTTAGCTGCAATGGCTGCTGCTGTTATATGTGAAGAAGAACTGTCCTCTGTTGAGGCAACTCCGCTGTCCTTCTTCTCTTCCTCCTCTTCCTCACACTGCACTCCTTTGTCTTCTGTCTGCTTGTGAGGGCTGGTGGTTGGAGGAGGAGAAAGAGGAGGTGGTGGTGAAGGTAGATCTTCCAGCTCATCGTGTACCTCCTTTACTTTTACAATGGCATCCCGCAAGAGATCAATGGCATGAGGTAGGGCTGGCAGTATAAACTGAAAGCATTCCTGTGCAGAACGAGAAGAGAAACCACTATGAAAGGTTACCTGCACTTGCAAATAGGAGTTTACTCTTTCAATATATTTTGGATTTAAATGCATCTTTTTGCCTGATCATAAATAAACCTACCATGTCCTATGCAACTGCTCTTAAAAGATAAAATGAACTCAGAAACAGATCTGGTGACCATTCTATAAATTTTTGCCTTTTTTCATGCAAATACAGTAAATTGCGCAACAATTGCAATGAGCTGAAAAAAAGAGGTACATTTCTGTGAATATGTAATACAGAAAACAGTTCACAACAACTGGCAGAATGTTACAAAAATGCAGAAGAAAAACATTAACTATATCCCTGCAGGGATATTAGCTTCAAATCCTTCCTATTATGCTCCCTCACAATTAGAGAACAATTCATAAAGGTTTTCATAATTATACTTTTACATAATTATATCCTTTTTTATTCATGGACTTATTCTACATACTGGAAGAATGACAAACTACACTGATGTCATTGTAATGCCATGTAACTAAAAAAATAAATTCATAAACAATCTATTTTTACACCTCTCCCTGTTCTACAATCTTACAAACAATTAGAAAGTTTATTTAATATGACTGGAGAAAGCAAAACTGCAGATGCTGTGCAATTGCTCTTGCTCCATAATGGACACATATATAACTACCATGTACAGCTACCTGTGCTGCTAAAATACGCTGGTGCTTCATCAAATGAAAGCAGAAGCTCAGGATGTAATGTGCTGCACCTGCCTGCTCTGACCAGGGTCAGTATGAAACTCAGGCTTCTAAAGCCTTATTCAGTAAAGTCTTGAAACACAATCCAATGACAGAGACTCCACAACCCTTGCTGAAAACATGCTTTAATGCTTAATTGCCCTCGAAGTGTTTGGGGTTTTTTTCAGTGTTGTTTTGGTTTTCCATTTCTTTTCTTTTTCATCTAGAAGCTACCTCATTCAATTTGTGACTATTGTCTCTCATTCTTCTGCCAGGCACCACAAGAAAGTTTTCTTATGTCATTTGAGGAGACTGCATATAAACATTTAAATATTGGAAAATGATGGCAGGGTCACAAGAAATAATTGCTATGGCAATGCAGTCAGGAACACACAGGTTGACAGAGAAAGCTGGCAGTACTCCAGCCCTTCAGTTTGTTTGAAACATAGGAAGATTTTTAAAAATGTATTCTGATATTTCAGATTATTCAGAAAATTAATAATAACAATGAGTTCATAAATAGATAATGAAATAAATATTTTAAATAAACAAACATAACTACGTAAACAAAATAATAAGCAAAGAATCCATCAGAAATTACTGGAGTTTATATATCCCACTTTGTTAGTAACACATTGCTCACAAGCATTGTATTTCTTCAAATCTTCTAAATAAGAGCACATCTTTCAGTTGCTTCTTTAAGAGTAATGAATGATAACTCAGACTACCTCATAGATTTCTAAATTCTTTAAACATTCAAGTTGGCAGTGCAAACAGCTGCAGTAAACCAGATGAGTGCAAATACTTTATATAATGAATGTATATTAAAACATAGTTGTAAAGATAAAAAAGATTATGACTTATAATGTAACTGCAAACAGAAGAGTTATTGTGCCTTCACAGTATTACATTTTAAATGGTTTAAAATAATGAAGCATACAACCATCATTACTTTAGCAAAGAAGCAGATCTCAAGAAAGTGAGAAAAAAGAACAATCTCTGAACTGACCAATAACTGTAGTAATTGACTAATCAGAGAAGCACATTCCCCTCTCCAAGCACTCACATAAAGTCTTGCTGGCTTGAGTGTTAATGCCCAGATTGCCAGTAAGTCCTCCAAAATCTCATGTTACATATGAAACTCATTGTTTTAGGCAATTGTTACTACAATTATAAAATGTCAAAGACTTAATAAACATCTGGTCATTTCACACTTTGCCCTCTTCCATAACATTAACTGTTTTTGCAAGACTAATTAAAAAAAAAACTCACAAAAATAGAAGATTTCTGCAGATGTGGATTCAATGGCACATGCCACCCAAATGTTCTCTGGTTTGGAATGCAGTCCATTTTTGAGGTGAAGCATTTACGCTGCTGCCATTTTCCATTAATATTTTTGTTAAAGAAATATGTATGCTGCTGCAATTTCATAGCTTTATATAAGCTTCTCATAGGATTGTATTTATACAATGGAAAGGAAATCAGCAAGTCGTAAAAGAGAAAAACGACTGAAATTCTTGGTGACAATCTGTCCTTTTTGGTTCTTGAGATTTGGCCTTTTATGGGCCAATTTTCTCCACTCTTCATCTTAAAAGTCTTTGCTAAAATCTGAGACTTTACAGATGTCTCATACTAAAAGAAATCATGACAGGACAGAGTATCATCATGACAGGCACAAATAAAAATCAGAAGTTTATTAGAAGCTTGCTTGTATGATGCAATCATATGACTTTTTTCTTTTCCAGCAGAATTACCTTCCTTGGGACTTACCCTATATCAAACTACTGGTAAAATACTTATTAATGCTTTTTCATTTCTTTTCCTCATTCACTTTCTGCCATTTACCTATCTCTAAAGTCTGATTGCCTCAGGACAGAAAATGACAATTGCTTCTGTGGGCTAGGAGTGCTCCTGAACACAATAAAAACTATTAGAGATTGTAGGCTATTTCATCTCTCTCCTAATTCAGCAAAAGAAGTATTTACTTGTGAAATAACCTTCTTACTGGTGCATCACTTTTTTAAAATGGGGGGCCATTGCTATGTTAAATAAATGTACATACTTATGATTTCCCATGTATAACTGGAAGACTTTCAGGAAGGTATACTCCCACCTCACCATCCTCCATCCTCTTGTGTGTTTTGAAGGCTTTTAAATGTCCTTTATATTACAGTCTCACTAGATTTCCAGAAACGCTGTAAGGAATTGTAGAATCATAGAAGGGCTCACACTGAGTCCTTGAACAGAAACACATCAACAGTGTATCTGAAAACCTATGGTGGCTGCTTACGACCATAGCATTCAAAACATCTCCTCTTCAACTTCCAGGTGACAACCCATATAAAGGTGGTTTTATATCTCCAGACAGAAATCTGAGAAACAGCGACTTCAGGGCTGTGCTGCTACACACGTCAGTGCTGTCTGCTCTGTGCCTGGGCACCCCAGGTTCATCAGATGTGCACCAAAAACCAGCTCTGAGAGGCCAGAGGGAAAGACATTTATTAACAAGGCCAGACATAGTCTGAGCCTGGAAAAAATAGATTCCTGTGACTGATGGGGGACCTTCCTCAGCAGTCTTGTATCAGGTTGTACAGATCACTTTTCAGCTTAGCAGTATTTCTGTGGAGAAGATTGCTTTTCTAGCAGCCAACTATGAAGAAACTAGTGAAAGATCTAGTCTTACTAACACACACACACACAAATACTGCTGGAGTTTAATTCTCTTCTTCTCAGCTATAGAGTCAAACAGACAGCATGAACAAAGACAAAAATTCTAACTTCTCCATCCAAAAAGAGCAAAATGCAGGAAGAAAACAAAATTTATAAAGGGTGAAAAGTCTGATATACCCATATAAAGAAGATTAAAAAACATTCTCAAACTCTTAAAAAATATTTCCCTTTCTTCCCTCTTGCTGATCAAAACTGCAAAAGCTCCAGCAAGATCTACCATATACTATGCACTCCTCTTACTTCTGTAAAAAGGAGAATGATTTCTTGGAAGCTGGAGACAACCCAGAGATAAGGTACAGCTAATTAGAGAAAAAAGGGAAAGTGTAAGAGATCATTAGACACTTCACTGCCTGCTCAAGTGAGTGCTCTCTTGCACTACATGTAATGCTGTCCTGGTCACACAGCACCTTCAATCAGATTGGAGCTGTATGGTCCTGGGCTAAGAGTGATGCTGTGGTAACTTTACATGAACATGCATTCCAATTCACGTTTGTAAAATTTGTTATAGTGGGCACTTTCTACCATTCCAAACAAGGAGAACTGCTCATCATAATTCCTTCCTAGCAGATCAGTAAGAACATTTCTTACCTGTGACCCTTTCTTGCTACCTGGAAGATTAATAATGAGAGTTTTCCCTCTGATTCCACACACAGGCCTGAAATGAAAGAAACACAGACTGAAATTCTTGCATGCAACTATCTCCACTGTCAAAACAAAAGGAAAGCATTTAAGATAAATTCTATTATTTGTCAGATTTTGTAAACTTAATTTCCAATATATTTGCTGATTATGTTCTCAAGAAAGAACTTGGGAGAAGCTGAGGTGAAAAAGCATAAAAAGACTGATAGGGTCTAACATTAATTTACAGTATAAACACTGGCTAGATTTCCATCTTTATTGAGATCTGCATAGCTCCCATACTTCTACTGTTTACTTGTGTCCAATACATTATTTGATATAGTCCCTATTTGGTCACACACATGACTCCTTTACAATATAATTGACTGTGTCACACATTATATCCCTGGCCCGGTAAAAATACTAAGTTGTGCCTGTTGTATTAATTCAAATAGGTCCTTTCTATTTAAAGATTAAACATAAGAAAAGCAGAGAAGGAAGTTACTCTCAGGTGAAAATTGTATTTATACAATTCATATATAATTCTTCCTAATAGTTTTCCCCTCTTCCTCAAGAAAAGGCAAGACCAACCATCAAAGATGGAGCTTTTATTTTTTTTTTGTCTTTTAGAAATTTCTTTGGTGTTGATGTAAGGCTGAACGCTCAAGTGCTGAATGTTTTCTGTTGGCTAGAGTTTGACTATTCAGCATTTTAGCTAAATATTTAAAAAAAAAAAGGAAAGTAAATTGACCAACCATCAAAGATGGAGCTTTTATTTTTTTTTTGTCTTTTAGAAATTTCTTTGGTGTTGATGTAAGGCTGAACGCTCAAGTGCTGAATGTTTTCTGTTGGCTAGAGTTTGACTATTCAGCATTTTAGCTAAATATTTTAAAAAAAGGAAACTAAATTACAGAATATTGTCTTGAGGTTGAAAAGAGTGCTTCCACTGTTTACAAAAGCCAAGGTGAAATACCAAGGGCAGGGATATAAGGGTAAGAAAAATGTAAAAGGACAAAACTAAGCCATGAAAATATGGAGGTTACAGTTCGAAGAAACTGTATGACATTCTCTTTATTGAATTAAAACCTGAGCTATAAGTGAACATAGAACAGAAAATAATTTCCAGTTATGCCATGGTCGCATGGCATTTTTAGCAGGGTAACAAATATTTCTATGATAGCTGGCACAATGCTCATAAGCAAATAGCAGAGAAGATCATCTCTGTGCCACTAAATGAACTTTTGATATCACATTCAAGCCAGACTGAAGTGTTGTTTTCAAATGGCACTTTGAGTATTGCCTGACTCCTCACCTCTCTTTTCTCATATTGCCTTCTTTCACACTATGTACCCCCAGTTTACCAAGAATTCCAGCTGAGGAATCTCTACTGCAGCAGAGATGAGCCTGAATTAAAGAAACGTGTTCATTTACTCCTCTTGCAGTAGTCAAGCTTACAGAGCACAAACTCAATCCAGCAAATCCCATATGTGGGTTACCATTTACGGCAGACTTAAAACAAAGGAAACAAGAACTGTCCGCAGAGGAATAAAAATGGAACAGTGGAATTGTGTTTGGCAGACAGCTCATTTAGTAGTCATCATCTTGGCTCTTCTACTCTGCTTAAAATATTTTTTGAGCATTATAAGCTAAATGTCTGGTACAACCAACCAATAATCAAAAATGGACTAAACCAACAGCACGAAACTCAAATTTCAGCTGCCAATAATCAGACTTAGTGGCTCAAGAGAGAAATTGCCAAAGAGAGAAGTTGCCAAAAATTTCAAGAGAACATGCAAAAGTAAGTAAAAGTGCTTAAGAGCTGCATGGCTGACAAAAGTATCGTGTGTGCTTTCAAGAAAACCACACAGACTGTGCATGCATTCCAGAGACTTTTAGAGAAAAATCAACAGTATTCCTCCAGCTCTAGGGTAGTACAAAACATTTGTATTTAACAAAAGGATTTTTTTGCCAAGCAAAGCATTTTAATATTTTATGAACAACATACAGAAAAATTCTTCACTCTCCACCAAAACACTATAGTTCTAGAATGAAAAGACAGCTATTTAAAAGTGTGCATCAATATTACAAATAACCTGGCACAGAAAACACAGGAGGATACAGTCTCTAATAGAAACAACAAAGAGAATTTAATGGGACAATGCAATTACTATGATATGAATTTGGCCCATTCACTGAAGTTAAGACTTTGGTCTTGATAACAATGGCAGTCTTCAATGATTTGTGCACAGCCATTGGAAAACAATAAGTAACTCTAGGGAAAGAGTTCACCTCACATTTTGAAGGAAGTAGTCTTACCTAGAGAGCATGCCCAGAGGTGTAACATTAAGTGATCCCATCAGCATTGCCAGGGCCATCCCCGGGGCTTCTCGCTCTATTACTTCTTTAGTGGCCTGCAATCAAAGGTTAAATAGCAAACTGAGTGAACAAGTGGAAGGATAAAACAAAAATGAAACCAGCTAAAAATTAAGTAGGAATATCTCCTCATTCTTTTTTCTGCCAAGAAAAGTTGCTGCTAAATTCTCAACTGAAACATGCTATAGAGTTTTATTTTGGTTGTGTAAAATAGGGAAAGACAGAGTTGATATGAAGGACTGTTAGCAGCACTGTGAAGATTCCTATAGAAAGTTACAAAAAGTCAGGACCCTATAAATATAAAAAGTGTTAACCAACACCACAGAAATAACAACTGCCTCAAACAGAAAGGAAAAACTGCTTGAAAATAAGCAAAGAATGTTACTGCCTTCTCTTCCTCATCAATCTTGTGCATTTTCCTGTTGAGATTTTCCCAGACATGAGAAGGATGAATCAGTCTGTGCAGAAGACAGAAAAAAAATTTGCAAAGGGAAGCCCATGTAGCAGGCAGGCAGGAAAATAGTAAAATGGTAATGATAATGGCCAGAGGCTGAGGCCTTCCCTTTTGATCATGTCAGCAAAACAGCAGTTCCAAACAGGCTGGTGGCTTTTATTCAAAAGCAGTCCATACACAGTGGGCATTGAGAAGTCTGGAAGCAGAGTCTGAAAATTCTTAGTTTTTATCCTTTACCTAAACAGCGAATCAGATGAAAAATCATGCACAACCTTCTGTCTTTACTTCTTAACACAAATTTTCTCAAATGCACAATCTGTCCAGTCTCCCAACATCTAACTTTACTTAGGACACAACATCTTAAAGACAGGTCACAGCCCTATCCTCTCTTCATTTCCCCCACAGTAGCTGCTGTTCAGTGGATCACATAGCTTCATGCTCTGAAGCAAGATTCTAACTCATTCAGCACAACTAAATTGGTAGCAATGCTCATAAAACTGTGAAATCCATGGTATAACATACAGCCAAACTACAATGCTTTGATGGTACAACTATCAAAACAGAAATATAAAAGAACATCTTAAGTTTAAGGACACCCTGAATAAGCTGAATTTTCTTCACAGTTTGATACAGAAAAAAACCAGGCAAATTATTTTTTGGGAAAGATTCAATTATAAATCACATACTTGCACCTTTGTAAGCTCTTAGTTTACATATAGAAAGCTAAAGTACTAGAGAAAGAAAATGACAGAATTATCCCTACAGCATCGCTTAAAGATGTAAGTGTGCTTACATGAAGCAATAAATAATACAGAAAAAGATATATCCATCAAGAGTACAGATATTCAAATGGCCATATTCTCAGATATGCTTTGACATTTTTAAAGGAATATCAGACTATTAATTAATTAGAAATTAATATCAGTATTAGAAGACATCAGACACTGCTACCATGTAAACCTTAGAGTACTTTGTTAATAAGCAAACTTATAACGTGCTCAGTTATGGGAAGCTGGAACTTTGGTTTATAAAAAAACCAAGCAACTTTAATTTAGTAGCTGACATCACAGTCTCCCGTATTTCAACTATAGCATGCTGGTTTTTGGATTTGCCATCCTCTATGCAGAAACAGAAAAGTTATATGAATACAACTCAGTGACTGTGTTTTACACAGGGAAAATAAGAAATGAGCTTGGGATGATGTAGACAAAAATAAAACTCCTCCATGGAGAGAGGTTACCTTAGGATACCTGCTGAGGCATGAAATCATCAATCACATTAAAAATTCTTAAGACATCCACAGACCTGATGATTTTTATAATATAGAAGATAAAGGCATTGCAATGGTGAAGAGACACTTTTCTGACCATTAAAAGGTTAGTGAAACATGGAATTCTCTGTGTGTGCATACACAGCAAGTCTGTATCTATGCCTTTTCATTTCAGTTAATACCATGCTTCAAAGCTATTCAAAACTGTTTTTAAATATGAAGTGCATTTTGAGATTTATTTTCTGCCCTTGAGCACAGTGACACTTTAAAGATATCATTAGTTAAAATTCTAAGCAGGCTTCAAAGGTAGTACAAGATGCAAGACAGTCCATGAACAACGATTCTGCAGCTCAGGGAGTCCTTCAATGAAATTCAAGTCCATTCTCCAACTTCACAAGAAAAATGACCTTCACAAAATGTCACTGCTAGCAGGCTATGTGATTATTAAAAATATATAGACTAAGCAACAAAATCTGAAAGGGCATGAAGTCCAAGCAGCAGTACAATCCTCAACACAAGTTTCTAAAAATAGTTGTTTCAAAATATATATGTTTATATTTATTACTGCAGATGGACCTCTACAAACAAGGAAATGTTTTCATGTTTGCAGGCTGGACTGGATGAATGCAACCAGAAAAAGCTGCTGCTAAGTAAACCACTGTTACAGTGACATCTGCTCTTGAAATTAGCAACTGTATAGTCCACTTCTGGGATGTCCTCAAATAACATGACTTAACATGTGCCCTGAACAGGAACTGAAATCACCATCACACTGGGAAGCACACTCTAAATTTGCTATACATATATGAATGAAATCAGCAATGCTGCAATCTGTAACAACTCTTTATTTCACCTAACAAGGCACCAAAGAGCAGGTGGCTAGGTTTTCTCATACTTCTTTCAATATTTTTTGTTTGAAGGAAGGGTGGAAGAGAGACATCAAATCTAGATTTTCATCTGTGTCCAGTTCAGGAGTTAACGGTTGGGTACCAACACTTGCCTCCATGGAAACTATTAAGGAATTAGTGACTCAGCACCCTCACATTTTACCAGTACTCTAGCAAGGCTGAATTAAGACTGTTCAACCTTGTTTCATGGGCAATTTTTTTGTTGGTAGTCTCACCATCAGCCAGCTGTTGCACACTGCAGGGGGCCATAGTGTTGGCACAAGATGAATCACAAATCAAGGCTGTTGCCCTCGGCTCTCCTACAACAGCAGTGATGACACTGTTGGGCAGGAAAAAATGACGATGTTTCGTTCAGAGCTGTCACACTGATGCCTTAATCAGGACTGAAGCTTTACATTGATTCTTGAACCTGAGGCTGATGACTCAAATAGGTGGAAAATACTGGAGCAAAACTGCATAAAACACTACGATACCAGAAAGCATCCCCAGTTTCTGATGGATAAGCTGGTAGTGCAAAGAAAACAGGTCCATATAGAAGTGAGTTGGAAGAGAGGGGTTCCACAGAAACAAAAGTTCTTGACAGTAAAAGCCAGAGTACAGGAGAAAGACAAATGTGGAAAGTCCAGCTTGGAGGTTGCAAAGAAAGGCAAGGTTTGTAGTTTAGATAGGACAAGGGAATGTGGGAAGAAGGACTCTAAAGTGCAAAGGCAGAATTGCAGGAAATCCAAGCAGCACGACTCTCAGAAGGGGAGAAATGAGAATAGCATGAGGGCAAGTGAATGAAGTGAGTGGGATGGAAAACAGTGAGGAGGTTGGAACCTGAGGAATTTTACGTTCCCTTCAAACCCAAACCATTCAATGGTTCATGCAAAGAAAGACTGCCCAAGGCAGCCTTGACAGAAAATAGATGAGGGAGAAAGTCAGGAGAAGCAAAATGGGAAGACAAGAGATGACAGAAGTGTCAGGACGTGGGGGAGCCATGGAGAGAGACAATGGGATTGAAATAAAATGCTGTTTTCTACTCCAAAAAGGAGAAGTAGTGACAAACAATTCAATTATTTAGGATTTCCTAAGAACATCGATGAGAGCAATATCTCTTATATTTCATTGCTATATGAATAAATGCAATTGATTTTAAAGCACATTTTTGATTGTTTACAAAGTGCCTTTTTATTGGAGTTAGGGCATTATGTTCCCAAACCAACTGGTATATTTTTAGATATCTTTGACGTAGTTGCGGTTGCTTAACAGATGGCTCACTGCCAATTGGTTTCACAGAGTTCTCTGCTGCTTCATTGCCTTTCTTTGCCTCCACATAAATTGTTAGTTCAGCTTCTAACCTGTGGAAACCCTCCCAGGCAGTTATTGGAGGATATACCTAATGCAGACTGATTTAATTAAAAGACCTAGGACTACTCTTCTGGAAATGTTCAGAAACTCCTTATCTTTGTCTTTCAGGTATTAAGCATAGCAAAGGTTGACCTCAAGTAAGCAATGATCTGAGACATTTCATATAGACTGCAGCTGGTTTTAGGGAATAATATAGTTTTACTTCTTCAACTAAAATGCAAATATGAGACTCAGAAATCATAATAAATTCAATTAAATTAAGATGACAGAGCCTCTGTGGAAAATATTATTTCTGTTGAACAAGTTAAAATCTATGACTCTGCATAGTATATAATAGAGCTATAAATGCAAATTAATGGAGAAATTTGCAGATAATTTATGTTTAACAGATTACAGCATTAGCATCAATGAGATTTAATTACCTATTTGAGCTTTCCACCACAAGCTGAAATTTTGGAAGGGCTTTGCCAAAGAAATACCTATATAACCTCTGCAACAGAGCTCGCAGACCACACAAGAGGAGAGAAAAACTAGAGAGATAGATCAGTCAAATATGCAACAAAAAGGTTGGTCATGTCTGTCAACCAATTGTGTAAGAAATGTGCACTTTAGGAAAAAAAAATTGCATCTCAGCCTGGAGATGAGATGCCTTCTTCAAAGTTATTCAGAATTCCTCTGCTGGAGACAACACGTGCCAGTAATTTTTATTCACAAATCAGCCAATTCAGGTTATTGTCTACTTCCCTACTCTTATTTTGCAGGGAGAAAATAGAGCTTACATGGAGCTAGAGTGATCAGAGCTTCTCACCAAAAAAACCACTAATCTATTTCTTCTCCATGAACAATAAGAAATACAGGTTTCAGCAGCTGGTTTCTTTCAATACATTGGAAAGTTTTTTGGATAAGGATTTTAACTCATCTCAGTTTCACCATTATGCTGTCTTTCCTTGAATTCTTCCTGTTCTTTGCCACCAATAACCTGAACGGTGATATTGTCTCTTTTTTTATGGATAAGGCATGACAGGATTTGCAGTCTTTGATATTTTCCAAAATCAAATGTCTTTGGTTAATTATTGTTATCTTAACAAATGGATGAAACTGATCACATATGCTAGTGCTGCAAAACAACCAAAATCAAGTAGGTTTATAAAAATATAATGCTAAAGTAAGGCTAAAGGGGTTCCTGTGTTTGGGCTCACAGGATGACTGGTGGTGACTAGGCAGACTTGGGGCCAGTGCTGACCCTGATGCATGTGTTTGTTCTTCCTCATGCAGTGACCATCCAGCTTTGCCAATTTTACTTTACTATGAGTTTAAGAAACTCTTACTGAGACTGGTGAGTCCTCGTTGGGAATTTTTGATGTTAAATGCAGCTATGTCTACACATAGACAGAGACTAAGAGCACTCTCAGACTTTTGTAGATTTTGTTTTTACATTAAAGAAAACAAAACACATCTAATCCTATTAGAGTGGCTCATCCTAGTGCCTTTCCCTCTTACCAGTGGTAAGCTTGATACATACTTCTCTGCTAACTGACCCGATTCCATTTTCTTTTACCTTTTCTTCTCCCAAATCAAATCTACAAACAGCCAAAGCTGAATGGATCCCTGATTAACGTAGCCAGCTAAAACTGAACTCTGCAAACTAGCGTATCCGCACACACTAATAACACATTTACACTGACAATAATTCTGCAGCACAAGAATGTTGCTTGCCCTCTCAACACATCTGCAGTGATTCTGCTGCCACACAGAACCTAAACATCACAGAATGACCCTACAAAATTTATCAGTACGAGGAACAAAAATGTCACAGCAGTAACTACTGTTAGATTAAATACAGACTCTGTTTTCTCTACTTCTTCCCATATGCATGATTCCTTCTGCCTGCAAATTGCCTCCTCCGAATTCTCTCTCTCCTTCCACTGGGACCCACCCTACCATTTATTGCAGCCTAATGCCTGTGGCAGGAGACCCAAGTGACAGAAGCTAGTTCAGTGTCTGCCTTCTTTATAAACCAGTATCAGCAAACGAGTCTATCAGAACACTTCCACTGTGTAGATGACCACAAAAAGCAAGTACCAAACAGAGGTACCTCTGACAACACTCAATGACTTATGCATGACAAAGCTGTGAATATATTTAATTCCCAATAGCTGGACACTGTGATAATCACTTTTGTAAACAAATTATTATTATCATCATCATCAAATAAACTGTATATTAGTTAATAAAAATCTTAGCGTTCATTGCAGCTTTCCTTAAAAGTCCTTGTTTTCTTCAACTGAAATCAAACTCATGAAAATATTTACTTAATAACACTCAGTTTCTTTTTTTACTTATAGCTCGCAAAACATTTGGGGGAAGATGCTTCACATTTATACACTACAGAGAAGCTGAAAATTTAAATTAATATACTAGGAAAAACAACTTTGTGGAATTTGTAAATTATTCTTCCACTTCCGCAGATCTAGATCTAAAATTTTAGTTAAACCTGATTGCATATGATTTATATAAACTTCATAGATCAGTAATTTGCTTGCTCATTTGTGTAATTGAACTGTTAATGAAATGGATGTATCTGGGCATGCAACCATGCACATTTTCTAAATATCACTTCTAACATATATTGTGGCAATAATACTTTTTTATTCCTGATCGCTAAACAAAGTTTCAAGATCTTGAATGTGTATAAAGTATCTACACCATAAAAAGTGATCTTAATTTTATGATTCTGTCTATCCCTACACATTGTCATAAACCCACTAGAACAATAATTTTTAGTAGCTGCTAAACAAACAAGACACTAAATGCTTTCCTGCACTGTAAGGAATGCATTTAGGCTGGGCAGAGTTGGACACAGCCCAGCAGATGCAGTACATTACAGCTGTCTAAAGGGGTGAGTTAGGCCAGTGTCAAAAGGCAGAGTATTTGCAATGGTGGGGAGGTCAGGAGGAGCTGGGTAAAACAACAGATGGAAAAAACCCTGCAGTTTGTACAAAGAAGGGCCAGGTGTCTGCCTCCTATTTCAGTCCTCTTTCTGTGTGCAAGCTGCTGTGCTTCCCACTGCAACTCCACTTTGTGCAAGAATAAATCCCTTTCTGTCCAGCAAAAGTAGTATAGGTGAAGGCATCCTGGTAAAGACAATAAAACCATTCTGCTATTACAAAAACACTGTTAAAATGTTATCTGTTAATAATTACTATTATTTTAATTTCCCCCTCAGTTATTTCAAACTGCTTTGTATTAATATAAAATAGGAAATCCAGCCCAACCTTTAAATAATCCTCTAAAATTTGAAGAAAAGGAACAAAACATGAGAAGTCAAAATTTTTTTGACTTTTTTTCTCTGGAAAACAAACTCATGCAGCACAAATGAGAGAAATAATCATGGGTATCTACACTATGCCAATAAGAATCCTACATGACTGAAGTGACAACATAATGAGCTCTAACTAACAGAATAACAGCTAGGGAGCACTGTCTCATAAAAATATACCCTCGACAGTGTTTCTGGTTATGTGTACTATCTTCTAGACTATATATCTATACCAAAGTGGAGTCAGGCTACAGTCAGCTTCATTTCAAAACTAGTGCCAAACTTAGATTCTTCTATATGGGAAGAGTGGGTGTATTTGTGGTTCGGGGAAGTATACTCAGCAATTAACCAGAAGAGAATAAGAACCAGAAGTTTTAACTAGCAATTTCACTTCTATAAATAAATAATTTTGCAATGTTTTAGCTCTAGCACACTGGTTACTGAAATTGAAATTTGAAACTCTTCTCGTCTAATGTTTCCTAACATTTGCTACTGTTTTCTGAGAACAAATATGATATACAAAACACTTGCACTTCTGAAACTTCAGTCAAATTCTTCCACAGGATAAGTAGCTCCTCCAAACACTTTCAGATCTCAAATCTTCAGTGTTGACAATTTAATAAAAACAACCCTTCCCAAAATACACCTTCTGTACTACAAAGGGTGGACTAAGGAGTAATAATTTTTCAGGAATACACCATAGCAACAGAAGAACTACAAAAGAATACTTTCTCTTAAGATTCTCTTACACAGTATCCTTACTCCCCAAGTAAATGATAAAGCATCTCTAATAACAGCTACTTTAAAGAACTTTTTCCATAACCTAGAAATTCATAGAAATTACTCTTTTGTGACATCCAGCGATACAATTCATGTGTTCAGAGTCTGAACAGTCATCACTTTTGGCACATGCAAATGACACTTTCATTAGAACTGAACAAACAAACAGATTTTGAAAGCCAAAGTGACCTACTGTTTATTCTGTCAAATAATTTCCTATATAGGACTATTTTAACTGCTGGCACAAATCACATTTTTTACCCCCAGTATTCTCATATAAACAAGTGAAGCAATTCTGGTTTCTCAAACAGAAGATAAAAATTGTTTTGTTGAGACTGCTGTAGCACAGAGCATGAAAGTGGAAGACAGTAGAATTCCTGATTCATACTGAGTGAGGAATATTAAATATATCGAGTTTACCTTTTCCTCTGGAATTTTATTATTTAATTAATGGCTTACAGTAGTTTATAGTAATAGTTAACAATATATACATATATAAAATCCTAGTGTAGAATACATTATATTACACTGTTCCTAAGATATTTACTATGCACATCTCCAAAACACTGTTTTTTTCAGTTTTAGATGTTAAAACATCTTTCATGCAGTAGGCAAAACCAGTTGAATCATTTACTGACACTACTCAGCTGTGACTGAGCAATGCTCTTACATTATTACAACTTTGCACTGTATAGACAAGTTCTGCCAGTTGAGTTCCCAGCTGCAGAACTCAGTTTTGAAACCCTCAGGGTTCCTATTCCATACATACTTTTTCATTAATATAGATATATTAATGGCATATAAGCACCTCCTCTCACATACTTTTCTGCTGTGCTTGGAACCAGTGGACCATGTCGCGCAGAAAAATCTTGTGGCTTTTTAATAAAATTCCCTGTGTCCAGACTTTTTTGGCACACTGATTTTTACACTAGCAGTATGTGAGTGGATCACCGAGAAAAGGCAGCAGCTTTTAGGAAACAATAAGGCAAAAGAGACTCTTGGATAGGCACAGAGAACAAGTTAGTTCTTGCTCTGTGTACTCAAAATGTACCCAGGACTCCTGCACTGAATGTTAAGCATCTCACTACCACAGCAAATGTGATCACACTAAGTGTACAGCAACTACAAACATCACACCTCTAGGCAGACTTACTTAAGTGAAAAATCAGACAGTATTTCTGTATAAATTATATGGGTGATGCAAGACTGTAATTCAGAAATCAAATGCACCCAAGGTTAGTTGCCCAACTATCTGATAAAACAAATTACATCTTAAATAATAATATTTTTAAAAAGAAAATATAAAAATGAAAATAAACAAAGACATGAAATATTTCTAGGGAAAATATTAGACTGTCTAAACAGTGTAAAAGCTATTGAGAAAATCCCACCATTCTAGCTAGACTGGAAAAATCCATCTTTGTTAACTTAAAGTCAGGATAAAATTCTACTCTCTCTTTCCTGCAAAGAATGATGATGATTTAACAGCAGCTTCTCATTAAGATTCTGCAGGAAATAAGATCTCTAGGAGACAAACACATCTAAAAGAATTTTGTGCCCTTCTCTGTTCTTTTTCCAGGAATGCCCAATGTTGACCAGCAGAAATCAGTAAAACATGGATGAATTGTAAAAGAGTTTGAAAGACACCATAGCTTTAAGCTGTGCTGTGCATGGATTAATTCTGTATACCACTGGACACCTAAGTGTTATTTGATCTCAAAGGAAGAGCTGGTCAGCCTATAGTAGGAAGTGACAATAACCCAACAATTTTTCACTCTTAAAAAAGGAGGTGTAGGCCAAAAATTCAACCAAAATTAAAGGCGCAATGTATAGATTCCATTCAGCTTTGGAATCTGCAAAATTTTGAATGTGATGATTATTAGTTCACTGGAATGAGTCATGTATGTGATTACAACACTACACAAAACAAAGCTTATTTACTACTCAGTCTATCTGCAGAAAGATTACAAGAAGGAAGCCTAATAAAGGTGTACAAATATTTATTGAAAGCAACCAATAAAGGTGAAAAAGATTGATTACTGTTGCTATGACGTCCCAAGAGAGCAGTAAAGGTTGAACCAACCAAAAGCTTAGGTGCTGTCTCAGATAAAATTTCCAAGCAATTACATAAATCTGACTTCATTAAACTCCCAAATGAAGTGAAAGAAGCTCCAGCAAGTCACAGAATAGTCTGAGTTGGGAGGGATCTTTTAAAGACCATTTAAGTCCAATCTCCCCTTTAATAAGCAAGGATATCTTCAACTAGATCAAGCTGTTCACAGCCCCATTGAACCTGACCTTGAACATTTCCAGGGATGGGGCATCCATAGCTCCTCTGTGCAAGCTGTGCTAGTGCCTCACCACCCCCACAGTAAGGAATTTCTTCCTAATATCTAAATCAACCCCCTCTCAGTTTAAAATCATTCCTCCTTCTCCTATCACATCAGGCCCTGCTAAAAAGTCTGGTCCTATCTTTTTTGTAGTCCCCCTTTAAGTCGTGAAAGAATGCAATAGGGCCTCCCTGGAGCCTTCTCTTCTCCAGGCTGAATCTAAAACCTGCCTGGGCAGAACAGCAGCAAAATGTATGGGGGGAACAATTCTGCAACAGACACCGATTCATTACTCTGCACATGCATCTGTAGCAATAAGCCCTAAAGCCAGGAGAGATGCTGTGAGATGTGGGGTGAAGGGATTAATGTGGGCATGATGGCCTGCTGCTAGGGGTGCAAACCCCAGCCTTTATATACAAACAGCTCCCCCATACATTTATGACAGCAGCAAGAGGATATTTGACTACAACATCATCTCCACTTCTCCCCAAAGTATCAATTTTGTATTTGAAATCCTCTTTCAGAGGCAAAGGATGAGAACATGATCCCATTCTGCAGACAAGTCAACAGCCTTGCTCCTCTCTTCTTCATCAGAGCTGGGATGCCTCTGTAAGACCTGTGCCTCTGCCTGCCTTGGACATTACGAGTAAAGAGTTGTACATAGCACTGTACGCTTACATTTTGTAGATCTAGTGCATTTACTATAGGCAATCTAAAAAGAAAGTATAACATTCTGTGTTCCTGAACTACAGTATCTGTGAATCTGTCCTCATGAAAGCTCTTACTGAATGTGATCAGACTTAAAGTGCCAAATTGGTTGCAGTAAGAGAGTAAGCTGACTGTACCTACACCCTCTTGACCTCTAGTGAACAGCTGGGAAGCAAGGGATTGATCTGCTGTCAAATTTTTATACTCTAAATGCAACATTATCTCCTCATTTTCCCAACAAAAGCTACTGGCCAACTAAGTTAAGAGGTAACAGCAGAGAGACACTGGAACTTAGTCTATATCAATTAATTGTAACATCAAAAGCCTTTGCAGTGATGACAAGCATGAAGGAAAAGGCATGTATGTTCTTCAGCACAACATGTATCATTCAAAGCATTCTTGTCTAAAACTAACCAAATAAATGTTTCAATCTGAATCCAGAAGCAACATACGCCCATAATAAAATCTGAATTCGAAGTTGATACGAGTCACTGTCAGACACATTATTTTTAAGAGTGGAGAGTGTCAACTGAAAGAGAAGGCATTGATTAAATGGATCAAGGGAGTGAAACACCTTCAAGAAATCCCAAGGTAGAAAAATAATCGTATATCTCTCTAGCTTTTTCAGTGCAAAAGAACTGTGTTAGAAATTTATTTTCTTCCCAGAAACAAGTGAAGAAATTAGTTGCTTAGAGACTGCAATGTTGCTATCATCAGAAAAAATACCTTTAGAAAATAGAGAAGAACAAAGAAAGTGAACTGTAAAAAAAGAAATGGAAATTAAAAAGTGCATTGAAGTAAAGAGAATATACAACAAACACTCTCTTCTGATACATAATTTGCAAGATTTAGATATTTTAGCTCAGGAAATGACTGTGAGAACTGCAACAGGGTTTTTTATCATAGATAATAAGGAGGGAAAAGAGTCTGAAAAAAGGAATAAAACAGAGAAAATTAGGCTAATAACAGGAAATTTAGTTATTCTGGAAAGGGAAATTGTGAGTTGGAAAGACTTATACTGCTCATGACTGTTTTAGAAGCTAATTTTTGGTAGAAAATCAGCACAGGATAGGCTAAAGAATACCTTCAACCCTCCCACCCCTCTTAGGACAAAAGACTGAAAAAAACCTCCCCAAAACCCCTATTAAAATTAAAAAAAAAAAAGAAGATAAAATAATGTTGTATATCACTATTACAGGGATTTAACAGTGAAAATGTTACTACTTGCTTTGTGTGCAAACTTTTCTTTAACCAAATGTTGACTCATTTATAAGACAAAACCTAAAATTTATTCTTGCAACTTATCACAGATTCTTTTAGAACTGAATATTTGTACCAGGCAGAAAACTGATTTAACTTGATATGTTACAGTGAAGCTGCCTAAGACAGCACTGCATCAGTTCTGTCGTAGTATAACTTTCAGGGAAGCAAATTCCATACATTCAAGAAAAAGCTTAGTGTTTATTTTCCTCCAGCTTCTGCTGCTTTTCTGCATTCAAAATCCATGAAACTTGAATATTATTTGAAAAAAAATCCCACACATTTGAGGTAATATTAATTTTAAAAACCCTATATTAAAAATAACTGAAATTATACACTAACAAATTACTTATATTTCTTGAGATAAGAAGTGAATTCTAGAAGTATCCTGCAGCCCCATAGTGCTGGAGTGAATATTCCTCCTCCCTTCCAGCCCCTGCTATGCTTCTCAAACAACAGCCTAGGGAAGCATCGAAGTAATGCTGGGAGTTAAAGTTGGAGAAAGAGACTTGCCATTGAGACCTGTTCTTGTCACCACACCCTTCAACAACATGAAGCTGGTGGGAAGTGAGAGACTGACAGCCTTAAAACATCTTTAAGAGTTTATGAAGTTGTGAAAAAAATATGCTTGGAAAAGCAAAGGAGGGCTGAAAAGGCTGAGAGAAGACAGGAGAGCCTAGGAGACAGTGAAGGACTAAAATATAGGTGGACATTCACATCTCCAGCTCCTTGGAGCAGAACACAAGTTAACTGGTTTCTAGGCATTAACGTGAAAGCTGGGAGAAGGGTCCTACCAGCCCTTCCTCTGAACATTGCCAACTGTCCTGGAAGCCATCCTCCCCAGCAGCAAGCTGATGTTGGGGGCATGGGAACAAGGTGCTCTCTCACAGTGTCTTTCTCTGATTCCACAGCTGGTCCCACACTGGTGAAAGTTGCTACTGACTCAAGGGATGCTGCCCTGCCTCTATGCTTATGATGCCTTAGGTTTTAGCTTTTATATTTTTCGTATTCTGTGCTGCTTTAGTGTTTAGTTCTGAGCTTCATATTAAGGAATAGTAAGCTCTCTTCTCAGAGTAGGTAGACAAAACTATTCCTTCTCTAGCTGGGGACCAAGGACACATGATCCAAATCTCAGGCCAAAGAACATAAGCAATGGTGGACTGAAGAGAGAAAAACAAGACGGATGTGACTTCATAACCTAAAGCTGTAACTGGACAATTAACTCCAATATGCTAATTGACCAGAACTTATAATAGTGAGAGACCTCATGACCAGTCATCCATTTTGTGACCATTTTGGTTTATCTTGGGTGAGCCCTGGTTGGGCTCTTGTGTTGCGCAAGGTGTATCCATTGAGGCCTTTATTAAATGCCTACTTTAACTCTGTCTAGCCTCTGTTCTAGGTCAGCCTTCACAAGGCATCACTTAGACATAATTTCACATATTTAAGGTACCTTTGAAGATAGCAAAAGCAGTAATAATGTATATGAAGAGATTAAAAGCTGAGGTTAAAAGAACATTACATACAATTTATTTAAATATAGTAAGAATTTACTATGAAATTATGTCAGGATTCATTATGACAGAATATTTTTTCCAGGTCCTAGTTGCTACTTGTTTCAAAACCACAAACCCAACAACACTGGTAATAAGCTAAAAACTGTGGCAGAGCTAGGAAAAGAGGTCAAATGGGTTGAATTAAAAGAAGAGCAGGAAATCCTGCTTCTTATTCTAAGATGTGACAATGATTTATTCCCTTACTATAGACTGTACAGATGTAGTTAAGTCCTTGCTCTTAATCTGTGAAAGAGTGACAAAAGGTTTCTGTAAACTAGCAATTGACCATTCTCCCAGTACAAGAAAGAGTAGGAAGCAGCAATTGGGACACATATTGGTTTGGTAATACTGCACTGATCCAGTACAGTTTATTTAGATTAGCTGCAGCCCTCTGTTTTAAATAAAGAGACTTGTAAAATTTATTTAGCTTCTTTGATCCACTGTGTTTAATTAACACAGCTCTACATTCAAACCTTAATCTTTCTGAGCCTGAGCAACAGATTGTTTTTTCCCTCCTGTTATTACCTACCTTCCATGGATTATGAGATACCTCAGGTAATATTAGGGTTATAGTACTTAATTACTATTGAATTTAATACTTAATACAATACAACTTAGTCATACTTCTATCAAATAAAGTGATGGAAGCAAAGGCTAAATACAATTCAGTATGGCTTGGGTGTTGTTTCTTTTTTCATAAGATGGGAAAGGGTTTTCGAGTAGTTCTATAAAAAAGCTGAATGCTGGTACTGAGATCAGTTTTTGGCTGGTGTGTTAAACTGAATCAGACCATGAAGGAGCCAGACAATAGTTTTTTCCCATTCCTTACAATTCTTCTTAACCTTTTCAGACTGGTGCATATTTAGAAATAAAATCTAGGCAGATGGGTAGGGCAATATGATGGAAATGCCAGGCATAAAAGCAAGTGGACAGGACGGCAAAAGAGCAAGTATCAGTGAGTAAGCAGACTCAGAGAGCAGCAAGGGGACACTGTATTCAAGGATCAGGTGAAAAGGCAGGAGGAGAATGCCAAACCATTCAGCAAGTTGCTAAAGCAGTACCAAACATTCAGCAGGTGTGCCAAGCAGCCGAAGAGCAATTCCACAAAGTCAGCAGATGCACTTAGCAGGAAGGCAATGCCAGGCACGTGGAGCAGGAGACAGGGCAGCAGGAGGCCAGTGCCCATGTACAATCAGATTGAAAGGACAATAAGGAGGCGACACATGCCAATCAACAGATGGACAGGGCAGTAGGCAGTCACTGTCAAGCAATTAGCTGGTCAAGAGGCAATGCCAGACAGGCAAAGGGCCAAGATTTCAGGAGGACAATGCCACACAGCCAGCAGGTGGAGAGAATACAAGACAGCAGTGAATGCCAGGCAGTCCCCAGACAAGGCAGAAAAAGACCAAAGCCCACCAACAATCAGATGCAACTGTTGGCAAGAGCAAAACATAAGCCTGCCAAATGACTGACAGGGCAGTAGGGTGGCAGTGCTTTTTCAACAGCTCAGGATACCATCAGTGAAACAGTCCCAAGAGTCTAGATGCTCACCCTTTGGTAATATCATTTGATCAGAGTGAACCATGAAAATCCACAGGAGAATAGCACACAAATGGAAACAGCAAATGAGTCTGACCCTAGCACTTGGGGAGGCCATGGGACCTTCCTATAAAACAAAAATATGAGAATCCACAAGAAAATCAAACAAATGGGAAAAATGTGTCTAAAAATTGTTTCTGATGATGATTAAAAAAGCAAAAAAATACTAGCAAAGAATTAGTTTGGAAATGATTGGGTGGGATTGAAGATGTTGCTTACCCCTCTCTGGAGCCCACATAATGGGAATGTTGGGAATTTCTGCAGCAGAAAAACAGAAGAGAAAAGGGATTTCTGACTCCCAGTTCAAGGAAAGCATGCCAGTTTAGGACTGGGTAATCTCTTTGGGCAAAAAATAAGAATTCATCTGAATCTTTGCCCATCCCCAGATACATGCCTTTATGGAGGTTTGTGAAAAATTTCAGAAGCCCACATCACTTTCATGACCTCCCACCCTTGTTCCCCAAAACCACACTTACCTCTAGTACCTCTAGTATAAGAGGGGAAAGGGGTTGGTCTTGTGAGCTCATTCCCATATCCACTGCAAAATGGCTTGTGAAGTTGCACAGGAGTACCCATTAGCCACTGCTGGCCATTTGAGAGATAAACGGAAGTCATCATTAACTGTTACTCATTATTAGTGCAGGTTGGTGTTTGAACTTGGCTTGGACACACCCACACTCTAATGAAAAGAATTAGCCTTATGAATCTTGTGGGGTAACCCTCTTCTAAGTATCAAACTTATCAGCACCTATTTATTACCTTGTTATCTTGTCTTTAACTTCAGCATTTTGCTGTTTAACATGGTTGGCTTTTTAACCAAATTAAACTGTTTCAGAAGTCTTAGCTGCTGCTTTATTTCAGACACATGCAATGAACTCTGATATGTAAGAGAATGCTGAGATCTGACAAGATCCCAGCACTAAAAAAGTTTAGTAATTTAACCACCTGTCATTTAAATCATGAGACTTTTTATTCAGTATTCTACTTAGAAAGTAAAAGAATCAACCAAGAATCAAACTTCACTATTTCTGTCTACTCAGAAGTCCACATTGCGTGTGCATTTATCTACCTGCACATTAACTTTTTATTGCCAGCGTTGAAAACCTGCACTTCACTTTGATAAAGCAGTAATATGAAACAAGAAGCCAACTCTTTCCTCTTCAAATGTAGAGGACCTTAGATAAAGGAATCATGAGCTTTGCTATGCCCTTGCCGAATTAGGATTTGGAAAGGTTGCAGAGAGAATCTGTATGAACTTGCCATGCACTCATATGCAACAGAGTTTTTAAAGAATACAGTAGCTAGGCTAAGCTGATGGAACTTATACTGATCTCTGGGTATCAACCACTCATTCTTCTCCTAGCAGAGCAAGGCACAAGAATAACAGAGGTTAATAGAACTTCAAACTTAGAAATTTGGTTCATAGAATAGGAATTTTTTCCATACCCAATCTTTCCCATATTGAACACTAATATTTGGACTTAGAACAAAATGGCAAATAATTTAGGCAGAGAAGACCAAGAGACTTCCATCACATGATTAGCAAAGGCATAAACCAGTCAGGAACTGCAAATCCTGACTGAACTAGAGATATCAGAGTACAAGGTAAGGGCACGCATTGGCAGTTTTATAAAATCCTGTGATTTTGTGGCCAGCAGGAACTACAATTAGCTGCACCACATCAAGAACAAAATTGCTATCACCTTCTCTCTCAAGGGAGATCTTTCAAGCTTAATGAAAATGAACTATGACAAACTGATCTCAGTGTACCATAAGAAAACACTTATTTGTGGAGGAAAATATGGACTTTAAAAATCCAGTGACAGTTTAAATGTCAACAATAAATAACAGTAGGTTATGTACTTTACTATTTACATATTCTGATGAAAGAGTAACTAGGAAAGGAATATATGCATGAAGGGACAAGAAACTAAAATATAGTCTAAATAAAGGTTAAAAAGTAATTATTTTCTTGTCCATAACTGCTAAGACTTTCATGCCTAAGCGTGACAATAGTCATTTTGGTTTTCTATTTTGGTACTTGTACTGAGTCAACATTTTGCTAAAGCTTCACTGCTCCATGTGGTAGCAATTAGCAAAAGCAGGAGAAGAACTAGTTATAATCCTAAGAATAACTCCCGAAGGCAGCTGCTTTCCAAGACTCTTCTAGTTTCTTTCCACTTAGTGGCTGGAAAAGCTCCTACACAGCAGGGAAGAAGTAAATGAGAAATTCTCTATTCTTTAATAAGTATTAGTTTTAATGATCAACTATTTTAATAATGAGTCATTTTGCTATTCTGGTGTGCTAATGTCAAAAGGACTAACTCACTCAATTTTTCATACCTCTTAAATCCAAACTAGTATTTGCCATCTAGTTATTATGCCTTTAAGCTGCCTTCACAGGGAAGTCTTCCTAACATGTCCACATTATTTTTTTGTTAATTTTCCCTGTATTTAGCTTTAACTAAACTCTTTGTAATAGACCGTGACCAGAAAAAAACTCACACATTAAGGACAAAAATTTCAGGCCTGACACTATTTTCAGGATTATTTTTCTTGGACTTGATGTTTAATTTTGTTTAGTTTTCCTATTATCTTCTCCAAAGTCACGCTTTAATGGAAACTATTTTTAAAAATGCCTAAGAGGAAAAAAATTCCAAAAGTTCCAAATTGAAAATTTCATTATGCAGATGTCCTGTGGCAGGCCTATTTTTCTTCCCCAGTTACAGAAAGGACTGCAAGATATATTCACTGTTGTGGCTACACTGCTAATAGGAGACAAGTAATTTTATTTAAGCTAATACAGAAACGTCCACATAAGCTGTGGGCTCTACAGTGAAAACACAGCTAAAAGGCATCAGTAAAACCAAGAGGAGGAAAACCCTTCTTAAAAAGCACAGCATATTGTTTATCTGGGGGTACTTTGGGATGTACTGGGTTCACTCACACTGGAACCATTTGTCCACTCTCAGGACATGCCAGCCTTCTTCCAACTGCCATTCCTAAACTACCTTGGAAAAAACCTTTTCATTTCAAAATTTAATAAAAAGGTGAGATTTCCTGGCTCATTACTGTGGCTTTGTTTCTCATTTTATGAAACATTCAAATTCCTTACTTATGTTTTACTGTTCTTTTCAGCAGAGCTTGCAAATGTTTCCTACACGTTTGAAAGTCAAAAAACACAGCCTCTATTTGCTATTCAAGAGTACTAAGGACACCTAAAAAAAAGCAAACAAAAACTGACCCTCAAATGAGCAAAAATAACCAAAGGCTTAATGGAATTCTGTTAGCATTACCTTTATGATATGACAGTCAGACAACTTTACACAGAAGGTTAATACATTAGTTAAGTAATTAAAAATATATTTGCCCCAGCATTCTCAGCCAATATTGTCAGGGTTTCGCATTTTCAAAAAAGAGACAAAAGCAATTAATCTATTACTTTTGAATTCAGGAAATAAAATTGTTTCATTATTAATTTCAGAATCCATTTGATTCAAACTATCTTCTCATCTAACACACACGGAACGTAAGGCTGTAAGCACAGGATGATTCATTTAACATAATCCATGATTTCTGCAAGAAGTACAAGATAACTTGAGTTTTATAAGACAGTTCTCCCACTAGCCAACTCTTTTGATTTGATAGAATTAAAACGAAGAACACAGCTCTTTAGGGAATTTGTTGTGATTAATCTCTTAAACCAACAAACCCTAACCCAAACACATAATGATGATTTTATTAGATTTTTCTGGCTCAAGCTCTCTACTATCAGCTATTTTTAATATTCCCTTTAGTAGGTAAAGAAAGCCTTTGGTACCTTACAAAGCCTTTAGTATTGTACACTATTTCCCAAAGAAAGTAAAGACAAAACCAAAGTTATTTATCAGTGCACTTAATGAGAAACTAAACAGACTGCGTTGTGTAACTCCCACAGAAAGCATCTCTTTTTTTACCTTCATATTTTTACTATCTTTTTTTTTTACCTTTTTCTATATCCACTGTGATAGTTGAAATTTTTTTAAAGGAATGTCAATAAAAATATGCAGCTTTGCATTTTAGATACATCAATGCAATACGCAGACAAGTATTATCTGTATTTTTTTATGGTTTATTTTTTTGAGTAACCTCTGATAGTTGCGTAAATGGAGCTGTAATGAGATCTGCCTTTCTTGCCCCTCACATTTCTCACCAAAGGAGTCTGAGCAGCTCGCAGGTGTTTCCATGCAGCGACTGCAGCTGATGACAGCACAAACAAGCCCTTCAGTGATGAGGGTGTGCTACCAAGTTTCCCTGAGAAGCTCAAACAAGAGAAGAGAAAGGCACTCTTCAGCCCTTGGTAAGTCAACTAAATCAGAGTGGAATTTCTCAAGACACAGGTACTTCTGGAAACTGACAGTGTGCTGTGTGGTGCAAATAATTTGTATACTGCTGCTTCTCAAAGAAACTGGTCATAGATGTTTAGTGAAAAGTGTTCTGTGACTAAACATATAAATTCTGCTATAGTAGCATGCCTTCCCAAGAAAGACTAAAAATCTAAACATTTCATTTTAAATTGAAGTATTATGGCACATAAATATATTTGAATTTTATAACACCAAATGCAGCATATCAAATAATAAATTTTATTGAAAAATAAAAGCAGACTAGATAAAGACCTAATCATATAGTTAGAAACTGCCTGGAGGACTGAGAACTCAGACTAGATAAAGACCTAATCATATAGTTAGATTATATACTGCCTGGAGGACTGAGAACAAGGGAATGGTACTTTACAGAGTTGCTGATAAACTTCTAAAAGAGTAGCAGAGAATTTGGAAGGAGTCTGTCACAGAGCAAACTGCTCCATGTAAGCACCTTTGTTGATCAGATGCACGTAGCAAGGTTTTCCAATGCCAACCCTTCAGGAGCAAGCTGGGTTGAAAACAATTTTCTAAGAACAATGAAGGCCTCAAAAGGTCTGACGGCAAGTCACAGGGTCAGATGTCATCCATACACAGCACATATTGTTATACAATAGCTCACCACAGAAATCAAACTTAACTCAGAGCAAGACCTCCATTAAGACGTATGAAAAACTACAGTTTTAAAAGAGACTACAGAAATATTTTCTTAAAATAGCTATTAAATTGGAGGGTACCTGGAATATTGAAGGGTGAAAAACAGAAACATTAGCCTTGGTTATTAGAGATTGTACAATTTCATATTATTCCTACCACAAAATTACTTATGTCCCACGTGAGATGAAAGCTTCGTTCCTCCACAGTATGGAGCCATCCTGAAGTGACAGTTTGTAAAATGGAAATTATTTTCTTTTGGTCCAGTGCCAGTAATAAAATATTGCTGAGGAAGAACAGAAGTAGTCCTATATCCACAACAAACAATACTAGAAATCCTGCTGCTCTGGAAAGACAGTATTTGAACGAGGGAGGACAAAAACCTCCTATATATTATTTCTAGTTTAAGTTGCTGCCTATTAAATGGAAATTGCTATTTGAAAAGTTTAAGTCTCAGTGGATTTGGGTTACTTTGATGGAATGTGTTGCTGCGAGAGTATGGCTATAACATGACTATCCCGTTGTGTCATAAGCATCTAATTTCATTAATGAAGTTAAATTGGAAGCAAACAAACAGGAAAAAAAACCACATAAAAACTGAAAATAATAGAGATCAAGAGGGCTTCCAACATTACTTGAGACAGAGAAATGGAAGAATATAAATATTAAAATTGTCTGCAGAAGTAAAATGTAATTTGAACCAAAAATCCATGAGAGATACCTTAGAGAACAGGGAAGAGCCAAATGATAGAAAATTTGCACTTGGCAATAATTATAAAAATGCTGGTGCAATTTTGAACTGAATATAAAAAGACGTACTACAAAAGAATTGAGACTTTCTTCTATCTAAGCATAGCTTCTGTGTGGTATGTTTGGAGTATTTTGTTCATCCTGAGCATGATTTTTCAGAAGCATTGACAAATAGAAGGGAGTTCCAGACAACAATGATTACTTTTCATCAGTTCTTACAGAACTCTGAGGAAAGAATAAATAAGTATACATATATTTTCAGACTAAATGAAAACAAGTATGTGTC
This sequence comes from Passer montanus, assembly GCF_014805655.1. Taxonomy (NCBI): domain Eukaryota; kingdom Metazoa; phylum Chordata; class Aves; order Passeriformes; family Passeridae; genus Passer; species Passer montanus. Next base: position 7,026,889 of record NW_024365381.1, on the reverse strand, counting down.
TAAACACATTTTAAACCAGTCCATAAATATTGAATAACATAAACAGCAAGAACTAAAAGAAGATTCACAAATTTTCCAGAACACTTGAAATGACTGTAAGGAAACATCTGTCTGGTGTTAGATGCTGGAAAACAGCTCTTCTCTGTTGTTTATAAAGTATTATCTTAAAGCCTTAGGGCTCAAAATGACCTGCAGTGTGGATGAACTACTTGTGAATGAACTACTTGTGATGGTTCAAGAATATCTATCAACAGCTGAGGACAATACCTTGATTTCCACTGCTATTATCTAAGAACATGAAATTAGTCTCAGAGATGGGCAAACAAGACTCGCACAGGACCATACTAGAGACAAAGGATAAGGAAACAGCTAGAAGACTGTTTGGAGACAGACAAGTGAATTTTTTGAATGTACAATTTTGCAAAAGAATAAAGTAAAAATACAGAAGACAGAAAACTGAGCAGAGCACCCATATACATGAGATTATTTCTTTCCCTTTTTACTGAGCAACAACAACAGAGAAAATACATTAATATCACAGAAGGATTCCTAGTGATTGATGAAAATGCTGCAACATGATTTAATTTTTTTCACAAAAGTTAATGTATATTGTTATCACCATTCTGTAAGAACTACCACTGAAGTATTGTAGTTCCAAGAAATAAATGTTTGCATCTGGAAATACAAAAGTTCCCTAAATAAACTTGGGCCACACTTGGACCTCTGTCCAGTACAAACACTTTTTAAATCAACAAGCAGACTGTATGAGTAAACTCCAGCAGAGATTTAAAGAATATTCCCATAAATTATATGTGAAATTACTTTGTAAAAAAAAAACAAAAAAGTGGTTGTATCTACGTTGTATCTATAAAATTAGGCTTACACTTCAGCTTTAGTACAAATGCAAACCACCACCAACTGCCATAACAATTAAGAATTCCAGCATTCACTAGTAACGCCTGTAACACATTTACTTTCAGATTCAGCCATCCATTGAGTGAATTTGGTTTTTTTAATATCCACATGCATTTCATCACTTGTACTTGTGCAGTCAAGAATGGGAAGGATATTCACACTGCTTAAGCAAACTGATCTTCGCCCCTCAAAATGTGAATCGTAGGAACTAATTCAAAAGCTCCTCTCCCCACACCGACTACACTGAGGCTATAAATTTAGGGATCAGAGAAAGGCAAGGAAAATCAGATATTTTGAATATTCCTAAAATATTCCTTCTATTCTATTACAAGAAAAAATGTTTCTACACATCACTGAAACAACTGTAGCAACCTGGAATGGTTCTGACATAGCGTTCAAAAGGCAAAGTGAGTGGGGAAACTACTAAGTTTTAGGGATACTTAATTACATATTTCTGAGGTATCAAGAAGCCATTTTTAGCTACATTATGCTAGGCACTTAATTTCAATTTTATCAATAATTACAAAATTCAATTAACATGAAGTCTTTGGGTTGCAATTATTCTTGGGAACTACCTTTATTGTGTATGTACAATTATATATCTATAGAAAGAAACAGAAAAACCTGCTTTCTAATCCAAAGTACAGGGCAATTAAGGAGAAGCAGGACTGAAACATACTAGCAGAAGTATGATTCCACAGACTCTATTCTAAGGAAAAACAGTAAAACATTTTCCATTATCAAATTCAATTCTTAGAAGTTTTAAATTAACATCTTAAAGATGACATCTCCATAGCACAATACCATGATCACATCTTTTCATTGCCAGCTCAGTGATGAGAGCTTGCTGAACCAACATCATACACACAAGGGGTGAAAACCATTCTCTACATCAATGCAAGTCTTACTAAAGGCTTGTTATTGCACATTTCATGTTGACATAATGCATTTGCCATTTTGGGTTTTCTCATTGACCCAAAAGACATAAAATATGGGGACAAAACTTAGGCTTCTTAGTATGTTTTTGGTATGACACATGCTGGCAAACTGATTTTCTTCCCTTAAAATCATTTGTTTGACTGAGTGATGTAATAAATCCTATAATAGGAACAATGCTTGTCATCACCACTTTGTAATAAAACTGGATTCTATATCTCCACTGTGATTAAAGTTAATCCAGCTGAATTCAGTGAAAAACAATGTAGTTTTTCTTCAGTACAAGTTATTAATGATTTTTATATCGATGCATTTTTATTCTACAGAGACAGTAACAACTCAAATAACTTTCAGAATGGCTTACTTAACAAAACTGATGAAAAAATCATTCCTACCTGTGTTACTTTGAGTAACAGCAATGCAGTGTAAAGAAAATACTAGGCGTTTGTGTGCAGAGTTCTCATTTGTTTATTTTTTGTCCCAAATGCTGCTTGAGAATCTGTAACTAATTGTTTGCACTGGCTACAATGCTTCATCTGGCACTGCTGCCTAGGCTTGACCCTGCACAAAGGAAAACTGAAGTAGAAATTCATCCCTCCTTCTACACAGTCCTGGTTACACAACCTTCAAAAGCATTATGTTGGTTTGCAAGCAAGAGACTAATTTAACTAACTCATTTTTCAGTTGTGGTGGCTTTAGCAAAGGGAATAACCTGCAAACTCAGTTTCTCTAGGTGCCACTGTGTTCATCTTAACATTGTTCCCATTTCCTGCTACACAGACTGCCCCCCCCAGTTTTAGTTACTCAAGGTTTCGAGTTCCATCAGAAGTAAGGAACAGGAGCATTTTGTTTACATGTTTCTCTAGTTACACAAATGTTATACAATCAATTAAAAATGCTTTAAAATTCCTAATGGAAAAAAAATTGAACTTCAGGCATGTGACAAAACACATTTGTAAGTAAAAAGTATTGTAGATATGCTATAAAGAACTCAAATCAACTTGAGAGTTGAAGAAATTGAAAACATACATGAATACTTAAGAGAAATCTAGGTATGTTTAATTATGCAAGTAAACATAACTCACTCAATCTTAATTCTGACATTTAGAGAACATAATCACACCAAATGAAAGGTGTTATTTTGAAGGTTCATGTTAATGTAATTTGGAACCATAAATAACAAAATACTTCAAGAAATCACACAGTCATTTCACATGATCATGAGGTCATTAGGTTAAGCTTCTCATTTTTCCCCCCTTACTTTAGTTTCATATAAGTGTAATGTAAGCAAATTTCCTAAGCAACATTTACTGGTGGAGATTACCTCCACTTCTGTGCCTGTTTAGATTTTTCTGACAAGCAGATCCATCTCTCTTATCCCACTCTTCCTTAAACAAGACACAACAAAAGCCACACAAGATTTTGCTTAGCAGTGTTGTACTGCAGTGCTAAGGAATATTATGCCACAAAGCCATTAGAATTTTGTTTTGTGAGAGGACTAGACAACTATTACACCATTCCACATTTTAGTTTGAAAATCGTTTTGGGTCAGAACCCAAGGTCAGAGTAATTCTCTTGTGCTATACTTTCTATTACTGTTTTCTGATTCCAAGTCATCTAGCACTTGACCCATCCACAGATACTGCAAAGTAAAGTTACAGTGGAAATTAAAAAAACAAAAAATCACCACCCCCTCCTCCAAACTCATGCATTTTTACACCAAAGGGCAGATTTTTCTATTCCAGGACTATCTCACCTCTGGAGTGACATCTCGCGGTGCAAACCCTGTTCCTCCAGTTGTTAAAATCAAATTAAGTTCCTTTTCATCACACCAATCTATCAGCGTCTCCTGAAAGAGAACACGAATCCTGTCAGAGCTAGCAAGAAATGGTTATATCAGATAATACCTGAACACCTGAAATGTCTTAAAAACAGAGACACACAATATGGGGAATTATAAACCACTCATGGCTTTTTATACAAAGATTTTAAACCACTATTTATAACCAAGGTAAGACAGAATAATGCAAGTATCCATAAAATATTATTTTTCATATGGAAACTGAAATTCAGTTCTCCATCTCTTGACCTGAATTGGAAAACAAGAATTCACAGTTATTAATTTCTACCACTGTTTATTTTGCTATATAAATATAATATTCTTTGATACACGTTAATAACTATGTAAATTTAATTTGGATTACATCACTGATTTATGTTACAGTAACTTTGGTCTCCTGCTGCACTTTTTGATAGCCTGAAAAAAGCAAGAACCACGTATCTGTAAGCCTAACTACCAAAAGATGCAATAATGCACTTGATGCAGCTGGTGATGGTCTATAATCACCTTTCCTACATTCCCCTAATATCTCAACAGCAGTGTGTATACCCATTCCAAAGCTGGACTAAGAAATTGGTCATGTAAATTCAATGACTTACAATTCTGGATAACTCATGATACTAGAGAAGTTTAATTTCATTTGATATATTCATTTTAAAAATTATTTTTTAAGCTACTTTTCAAGCTATGAAAAAAATGTGACATAAGCAGAAGAGTTAAATAATCTCAATGTGATTATCTCACTTATCCTTCATACCCGACTGAGGGCCAGCACAGCACGACCATGTCTGCTTGGAGTGCAAAATGCACTGTGTTACCTTAAGTACACTTGTTACATAGTAAAGTATCTACCTACACAGATCATATCAATTACTGAACAGCTATCCATATTCTAGCAAAGAAACAACATTATTTGAAAATGTTTAGGGCAAATTTAAGGTTTGGGAGTGTTATATGGGGAAGGAAGGAATAGTTTTGGAGATTGTTGGCTTAAAGCTTATTATTTATCACAAAATTAGCTCTGAGAAATATACTGATTTTAAAAGCTTAAAATGTCTCTTACATTTGAAAAAATACAATCAATTTTGGTAATTCTCAGCTGTATTTTGCAGGCCTAGTATTGCTATGCAACTCCCATTTAACAGAAGGATCATATCCAGACACTTAAAAATTGCAACCAGAATAAACTTGTGTCTGACTGCAAGCCCCACCACACCAATACATCCAAGGATTACTACAAGAAGTGGCAAAACCAAAATGTTCTGTCTTTATTTCTCCTTTCTTTATTCTTTACTTCCACTTTCTCTTTTGTATTCTCTCTTGTCTTTATTAAAATCATATTCATCTTTTTACTCTACCCCTTTGGAGAACAACTCTCTAATTCATTAGGTTGTAAGTGAACATACCAGAAGTTTGCTACATGAACATTTCAAATAAGCTTGAGAGTGGAACAAGGATAATGCCTCCAACTTGTACACAAATAAATGAACTAGAAACTATAGCTCTTGTGTTACATTTTGAAAAAAAAAAAGTGAATTAAGGTAGTAAAAGGATTTTAGGTCTTAAAATTCTTTGCCTCAATAACATAGTTGTGCATTAGGAAATTTCTTTCAAATAGGTGGCATCTCTGTCATCTAGAAACATATTTGTCTTGACTTAAATGGGTACAAATGTTAGAGAACACTTTGGAGAAGCTCAGTGTTTGACAAAGTTAGACCTTAATATTGCATTTATTTTAAAAATTAATACAGTCAGGCAAAAAACTTCCTATATAAAACAGGATGGATAGATTTTTTGGGTTTGTTTGGTTTTTTTTTGTTTGTTTTTTTTTTTAAAGCAGAATTTATTTTCAAATAAAATAAAACCTGCCAAATTCCTTTTAACAAGAAAATAGATCCTTCCTCTGTTCTCATTTTGCTACAGTCCAGTAATACTTCCATTAATGAGGGGAGAAAAAGTCATGTGATATCCTACAAAAAACTAAAGAAATCAATATCCTAACTCTTCAATTAAACTAAGCAATAATTAAGTGCCTATTCCTGCTACTGCATCAGTGTACCTAGGCAGACTCCTAGACAGAATTCTCCATCAAGTTCTAGTTATAGTAAAGAAACTTTCAAGCTTTCAAGTAGAAGACCTTTAACTATGAAGCAGTGAGTTTGGGTTTTATTGAACTTCAGAAGTGCAAATTTATCACTTAGACATTTTAAAACCATGGAAAAATACCTAAGGCTTATATTCAGCTTATTTATTTTCTCTCTAACCCAAAAAACTGTTTCCCATGAAATATTCTCACTGCTGTAAAAGTATCCAAAAAAGGAAGCCCCACACTCATCAATTATGAACAAATTGTGGACTCAGAACACGTAGATTCTGTACAGGCTTTGCAGGGAACTAAATTTTCTCTGTCTTCAAATGAAGATTTCTCTAGGCAAATGACCCGATATTTGGATTTACTGACATTATACAAGCAAAATTATTATATAACATTTCAACCAAAGAAAAATTCATTTAATATTTTTATGCATATTTCTCCTCTTCTATTGTTTCACTGATAAGCTTTCAAGAGAAAATGGCTAGGTCAACAGATTATGTAAAGCACTATTTCATTCAAGCCAATGGAATGATGCTGTTGGATACAAAATGCAGTAGCTGGCTCTGAAAACAGTCCAGTAAAACTACCACCAAGTTTTAAAAAGCCAGAACAAAGTTACAGATCTCCAGGGGGAAAAAACCTCAACAAATAAATAGCTTAATACTTTTAACAACTCGTATCCTAAATTAGGCTTTATCAGTTATTTTCCAGGGTCAAGGTGTAACAGAAATGAAGTCATTACAGACAGTTCCTCCACAAATAATTTTATTTCAAAAGGACACAACCATTTCAGATTTCACTGAAGTCCTAAAATAATTATATTATGCCTTTCTGATGCACAGAAGTAAAATGTAAGGCCAGTTGTCTCCTTAAGCTTTCGATTAGATCTAGTTTCCTGTCCTCTTTATATTTTCTTGCTTAAATACATTTAAATTTTCCTTATTCAAATGAGTAAGAAATCCTTAGGTATAACAAACAACCTCTTTCCATCTCTTGCTCCAAAGAGCTCTTGCTTCTTTCAGCTCCCTCTCTCCCACAACGTGGAATTACTCACTTGACTACCTATGCACTGCCCAATATTGAAATTACTTCATATAATACAACACCATTCAACAAAAATTTTGTTTATGATGCTTGAATTTTCTCATGACCAGTGTTAGTTTTACCAGTGCAGAAAAATACTGCCTCATTTTTCTCTGAGTTCTTAGTCTTTCACAGGTAAATTTATTGATGTAAAGACCAATAAAGATCATCACCTCATGGAAAAAATGCCTACAGGTGTGGCTCAGTGCAGAGACCCTGTGTATATGACAGGTACATGCTTGGAAATTCATAAAGGCACCATCACATTACACTAAGTCCAAATGCACCCAAAAGATGCATTTTAGTGGCACCACCCCTAAGCTGGTGCTATGTTACATTTCAGCCAGGGAACAGCTTGAACACTCACAGACATTTTCCTTCTGTGAAGGTAACTTAAGCTTCTCCATGTCCAAGATGCAAACCTGCCATTAGTCTAAGCTGCAATAAGCAAGCCACAAAATTTTTGGTAACTTCTTTTTGTATTTAAAACTAGTTCCAGGGCTCAGGCTCTTCCCTACACCACCCTGCCTTGATCTACAGGGTTCAAGAGAGAGAAAATACATTATGCTTTAATTTGGTAGGGTTGTCCAGCAACTCTTGATGATTATCATTAGGTATATTTCTATTGTATTTCTAGTAACTCTTCTTCACTAATAATTTCTGTGGGATAATGCTCCACCATGATACATAAGAAACCTGATCACATGATATAAAATTACAATGGATAGGAAAGTGGGCTATTTCATACCTCCATTAACATACCATCCTTTAATCTCTGTGTAAGTGAACTGGAAAAACAAATAGGGATTCCTTTCTGGAATGAGAAGAACAATGCCCTAACCTTTAAAGATAACTAAGGTTTGTGGATTACTTATCTTGGCCAAAAATTGAAACTTGAAACAGGCTGCAAATCTCCCCCAGTCCTCCTAGCACTACTGCCTGGTGATTTGGCACACAGACATTGAGACTATGAGCCTTAACTGGAGCAGAAGTACCACAAAGCACACGAAAATGGTCATTGTGCATCAGATTAAATGCCTACATAGAAAAGCTGAAGTCCTGGTGACTTTTCCTTTTTTATGATGCTACAGTCTATGGCATGTCTTGTCTTTTTTTTTATTATCCTGTTTTTGCCATCACTGCTAGGAGAGTGTGATAACACTCCCACATGTTTATGCTTCCAAAATTACTAGAATATCTTCCTTCAAGTCAATATTCTGGTGCCTACCATTTAGAAAAAAACATATATGTTTTTCTGATCAATACACAATTTACTTAACAACACAAGGTTTGTAAAAATAATTCCCAATATACATACATATTTTCATATACCATAGCCACTAGAACATGACACGTACTCTGTTATAATTTCAAACATCCAGAAAGAACAGGGAAATGGTAAAAACTGTATAAACAGGATGTGATTTCATCATGTATCCAATGAATCCATACAGAATTCCTTCATTCGATATTCAGTATTGATACTAGTTAAACAATTCTTAATCCTATTGTTAACAAAGATGTTTGGCATTTTAGCCCATGCTAGATTTTTCCAGCACAGTGCCATCATGAAGTTATTTCACCTTATATGCATCACTAATCACACACTAAGTAAAATATATCAAATTTTGAAGTGCTGAACAAATATAAGGGATAAATATGAAACTTAATTATGAAAAAATATACATTTATTTACACTGGATTTTGAAACATAAGTAAGTCAGTATAAGCTGGTTTACAGAGATGCATACTATCCAGAAGTATTCTCAAAACAATTTCATGTGACTTAAAAGATCACTGTGGCTCCCAGGACAAACTATTGATAGTGTTGAGAGATGCTGAAGTCTGTGTTCTCCAGAATAGATCTCAAAACCACAAGGTTTGTAAAATTATGTTTCTGTATTTGCAAGCAAATTCTGTTTACTTTAGGCCTGAAGATACTCGTGTGGAGCAACAACATTCCAAGAAATCAATTTTAAAATTATTTAAGAATTTCATAAAATTAAATATTAAAGCAACATGAAAACATGCATGTTGTTTACTATTACCTCTATTCCTTTTATCCTTTCCTCACCAGTAGAAGGCAGAAAGTTAGAGGCAGAATGTTAGGAATATATTCAGTGTAATCACTGTAGTCAAGAGACTTGGATGAAATGCAATTATGTATCTCACTGTGTCTAAATACAGCTTTTCAAATTTTGAGATTTTACAGAACACAGCAAGTCATCTTTCAAGGATTCTACAGGTAAATTTCCATTTTTCAGCATCACAGTCACGTTGCAGTTGTTTTTTTAAATACTAAGCTAATGTATTAAAAGACGTCATAAAAATGTAATTATTTTATTGAAATGCAAAACTAAAGGAAGAATGGAATAAAAATGTACTCTATAAATGGCTTTTTAAATGGAAATTTAATTACAGGCATTTTCCATTTAAAGTATGCAGCTATCAAGTATTTCAAGGTTCAACATACCAATGCAGTCTGTAACACAGACTTTTTAAAAAAGTATTTCATGTCTTCTAAAACCTACTATTCAAGGTAATTAGCCCTAAAACAGAGAAAAAAAAAATGTAGGCACTGAAGTGCAGTCATCAACTGAGTTCATCTATGCAAACAAGTAAGGGAAGTCTACCAGAGAGATGTGCAAACACTGAAGTGTTTGGTCAAACCATCATGACTGGAAGTGCCAACACTTTTAAGGGCTGAGACAAGCAAAAGAATTTCTAATTTTGAGGGAAAGACAAGAGGCCAAGACAGTCGAGACCATGTACAAGCTTGATTTCCTCTCAGAAAAACAAAGGAAAGATTCTTATTTCAAGCTACCTACCTTGCCATTCTTAGTATTTCTACACTAAGTATGGCTATACTATAATCAAGAAAAATAGTGAATTTATTGTATGATTTAATAAATTGCATAAAAAACTACAAGTAGATTTAGGTCAGAAGAAACCATACACCATGCACCAAACAAAGGCACAAAGACCTTTTTCCTTCGATACAAAAATCTGCTCCCATCTAATGTTGGTGCCACTGGTATCCTCCTAGAGTCAGGCTAAGGTTGCTCACAGCTACTCATAGGAAACGACAGGGCACTTAGCATAACAGCTTTCTTCAGATGCTTGGAGGAAGAGTGGAACTTAGACACTTAGACACTTTCCAAATGTGTCTGTGTCTACAAAGACCTTTTTCCTTCGATACAAAAATCTGCTCCCATCTAATGTTGGTGCCACTGGTATCCTCCTAGAGTCAGGCTAAGGTTGCTCACAGCTACTCACAGGAAATGACAGGGCACTTAGCATAACAGCTTTCTTCAGATACTTGGAGGAAGAGTGGAACTTAGATACTTTCCAAATGTGTCTGTCTACAAAGACCTTTACTGTTGACTCTGCATTTGGCACATATATACATAAGTGTGGGCCTATGTGTGCATGTGCTCATTTTTATCTAATAAAAATGTATTAGCGAAAACACCAAAGTTCAATATGTCTCATTTCTGCCATGCATAAAAGACATCTCTCTAAAATATAACATTTACTCACTAAAATAAATATTACAGAGTTACTAGAATTCTGGGTTTCTGAAGAATTGAAAACAGTTAAAAATTTAAGAAATACATAATGCCTCCTTGCCAGCATCACTTTTCCTTGTGAGGATCTATTTTTTTTTAAAATTATACAAGCTAACAAAAAATACAAGCTAAATAGCAACTGGAATGAAAAAAGATAAATAAAGCAAAAAATCAAGTAAATGAATCCAATACTATTTACTAACAACAGATAGATAGAAACTTTCTCTCTTTGTTTTTTAAATTTTCTTCAATTAAAACAGCACTTCAAAGACCTGTTATCACAAGAATACATGCTTGGTTTTGGAGCCACAATCTTCAGATGTTTGGGCACAACAAGATGGCTTTTCCCACATTTTCTTCCCCTTTGCATACATATAGAGTTCATCTAAGATTGTTTAGAAAACTAAACAATCTATGGGTTTTCTTCTCAGTATCTGCAAACACAGCTTGACATTACACACAAGTCAATAACTTTCTAAAACTAGAGCTCTTCATAATATTTTATGTATGTGTACCAATATCTACAGCACGTGTATGTCATGCACCACACATCAGAAACTTCAGCAAAGATTGCAGGCTGTAACTAAGCTCAGATAAACTACACCTTAATCTTGCCAAAAAGGCAAAGTGACAGAAAACCAACAGTAAATTTCTCTGAGCTGCCAAGGCAACATTAATTGTTACAACCTTAGGGAACTGGTAAAAGCATGTCCATTGTATTTGGAAGGGTGGCAGGACTCCGAGAACTCCGTACAAACACCTCAGAATCATATTTCTGTAATAGCCTTCAACTCACTTGAAAATAACCATTTGCAGAATTTGTATGTGCATATTTGCATGCAGAGACAAGTACATCTCCAGTTTAAGCTAGGTTATACCCCATGTCTACTTGTTTAATTGGCAGGAAGTGTAGTGAATTAGAAAATTACTACAAGGCTTCTATGATTAAAAAGAAAAAACCACAGGAGGTCAGCTGTGGAAAAAATGTTTAAATGCAAATGTCGGCTTTCCCGCAACTAAGAAGTCTTAAAGATCAGTATACTAGTATAAACGTAACTGATTCTCATAGAATCCAGTTCCATTTCTAGCTTCATTTTCTAATAGCACATACAATCTTACACGTTCACAAACTTGGCTACAATTGGGAATGACATTATTTTGTTTTATTTTTTTAAATTATGTTACAACTTACATGATCTCAAGTTTTCACGTAGCTCTGAATGGAAATGACAAATTGAATAGGATGAAAATATTTAAATATCGAAATAAGATGGGGGAAAGACAAGGGATGAAACCATCAGAGAGACAAGGAGCTACTCAGTGTAATGCAGTTTGTGGTATAAATTTCCCCCCCCGGCACCGTGCATTGTTCATGCATATCATCCACGGAGTCAATGAATTAAATTGGTTTTAAAAATAAAATCTACTGCTTTTCCTGTGAGAATACAGTAAAGAAAATTTACCTACCAATGAACAGCTGCAGTACTTTGAGACACTTAGTCCATACATATACTCTAAGAGTGGGTGTGCTTGTGGCCTGCCCTGGAGTGTCCCGGGAGGGGCACTCCCACTCCTCCCCTCGTCCTGCTTGAGGCATTGACACACAGGGCAGAGTGCATCCGCCACCACTGCAGTTCCTCTTAAATGCACAACCAAACCTGAAAGAGATTCAGAAAGAGGGGAAAAGCAGGTAGGAGACTAATGTACATGCAGACTATACCTCTCAAAGAACACCAGTTACTGATGAGTAACCTTTCTTCTTTGAGTCTGCATGTACATTCCCACAACGACTTGCTCTGATCAGTTACCTTTGCCTTTTCCCATCCAGGAGAAGGCCTGAGGACTCCCACAAACAATTGCATCACGCCACTGAAGGCTGAAACAGCCCTTGATCCTATGAGACTAAGACAATGCTGGGTGAAAGCAAGGAGAGAACTCCAGGTGACCTTACAGCACATGTCTAAATATCATACAATATAGATACTAAGTTTGTCCAGAGATCTAACAGAATTTGGTTTGGCCATATGAAGTTCCTTGAGTCCACTCAGAGACAGAAAGCCACCTGAACAATCACTAAAGTCAGCCAAACTTTTTGATATTCCCATGGTGCAACAAGAAAAGAAACAAACTAGAAAACTTGGATCTTTGAAGAGAAATTATAAAGGCCGCATGAAATCAAAAATATAACGGATAAAATTCAATCAAAGAACAATAAGATCTGGAAATAAGTATTGAAGGACTAATTTTCTTGCTACTCTGGATCTTCAGCACCACTTCAAGAAGGATTCCTGGATGACTGAAGAACAGATACTCTGCCCATATATAGGCAGTTTGTAAAATAGCAGCTGTAAGGACCAATTTACTTCACTAGCTGGCTGAGAAAACTCTCTCCAAATATACCACTTTCCTAGATACAAGCAGAAGGAGTAAGCAGAAGGAAGAACTAAAGAGCTCAAAAAGGAAGAAGTAACCCTGCAATACAGTGGTTTTCCACTGCAAGAACAGCAGGAAACTGTCATCAATCATGAACAATTCAATACATCCTGATCATCTGTTAGGAAGATGAGAATTGTGAAATGTGTGAACACCAGTGTACTCAATCAGAGAGAGCAACCTGGTATCCTCACCAAAATGCAGAGAGAAATCAAAGGAACTACATATCACAAATATTCTGAGAGCTGAGATCAAAGCAGCAACAAACATACCATACAGACAATATAATTTTCTCAGAGAGTATGCATGCTTAGATTATACTTTCATGCTGCCAGCTATCATTACTCTGGAGAGAAGAAAAAACTGGCTTCCCTAGAGACTGATGAATGTTTTGGCTTGGGAGTCCCAAGATTGCCACAGACTGAAGAGCAAGGGAAGAGCTAAAATACGATGTATATGAAGACTACAAAAGAAGTTTCTCATACAGCTGGTCATGACTACACTCACTGTCCATACACTATACCATGGTGAAATCACAAAACAAAAAGTTTTGTCTTTGCTGAGTATTTCTCTTTATGTTTGCCAATTGTGGTAACTTAACAATCAATGCACCATATACACTCACTGTCCATACACTATACCATGGTGAAATCACAAAACAAAAACCCCACAGTTTTGTCTTTGCTGAGTATTTTTCTTTATGTTTGCCAATTGTGGTACCTTAACAATCAATGCACCATCAAAGGAGAATCATTTTACAAGCCTAATCCAAATAAAATTGCTGTATGGCTCTATTAAACCAGGCATCTGTATGACATGCCAAAGCAGTAGGTGTATTTTAGCACAACTACAGGCAGCACTGCAAAAAGTGTAACATTCTCGAGTACTGAGAAACAAGGCCCTGACAGATAATAGGTTCCTCCTGAGGTGAAACCATTGCTGTTTTGTAGCATATGTAAAGGTTATGCTCTCCTCCCTACCCAAAATGTTCTGTATGTTTAAATAATCAAATACAGTGTTATGCTTCACTGTATGAAAAATGAGGCTTCAATAATGTCTGAGTCTATTAGGCCAAATGATCAGTGTGGGGGAAAAAAGGCAGTATGACTATAATCGATAGTTACAAGCTCCTGAATTCCAAGTACTCATATTGTTCAAGCCAGAATGGAGTGACTGTGGTGACACAGACACTGCTTTTTCCTAACCACAACAGAATTAAGGGTATTAATAGATAAGCACCAATCTGAAATGCATGGAAATCAAAAGAGATCTCCCTACCAACTCAGATGCTCTTGGCCTCTAGAGAAGACATTTTAATTTCTGGATGTTATGATAGATTAATTAGTCCTTGGCGAATAACATTGTCAATACAATTGCCTATTTAAATATGCAGAGAAATTGCTGTTAAGAAGATGTGCCAGCATATTTTGAAGATCCTGAAAATCTGTAACAATTATTTTATGTCAAGCACAGCAGCTGCATAGATGGAGTAATTACATAATGCAAGTATTCAGCACCTCCATGCTTGCTCCTACAGTGCACTATGATGGTGCCATTCACTAAAAAAAGCATTGTTCTGAGCATCAGTGTATGGATCCAGAACAGCATTCTGATATTGCCTGGTAACTTTTATTAGAATCACAGAATATCCTAAAAATGCTTCTCTTGTGCAATAAAGAAGCCAGCCTAGCTGACATCTCTATGTATTTGTAGTGGACCCTGCTACCAGATTTAAAGATTACTATCATCTATATTAATTCTGTAACATCAAATAATCAATCCTAGTTTTAGCTTCCAGAAAATAATAAAGATCAGTAAATAAGCCCCCTCACTCAAAACAAAGTAATGTCCTTTAGTTCTCTAAGTATAAGGAAGATATGGACATCCTGCTCTGACACATTCTTGTGATAGGGATATACAAACAAGAAAGAGAAAGATATACACAAAAAAAGAAACAAGACTGGAGTATTTTGGATCTGATTAGATCATGTGCACTTCTCCATTTTCTGTTGAGTAGGGGTAATCCTGAAGACCCTGAAAATGATTCTCAAAAGCTATAAAGAAAGCATAAAAATAAATTGAAATTCATTGACAGTTGTTAATGTAAAACACATGTTAACAGCTGTTGAAGGCAATGAAAAATGAGTAACTATGATCATTACAGAAAAAAAAGATTTTTCCCTATGTGCCCTAGTTGCCATTTTCTATAAAGATAGAGCACAATAAAAGAATAATAGAATGAACTAGTAATAGGCTGCCTTGCTGATTAGATCATTGCTTATTCCTAAGTGAGTGTAAGCATCCAAAGAGTAAAATGTAGAGAAAGGACCTTTTACCACTTATAAGACTGAACCAAACTTACAAGAGTGACTGAATTACTGAACTGGAAAGGCCATTCTCTTCAAAGGAAAGACATTTTCAGAATTGAGTCCATGCAGAATCTCTCTTATAGGCCCAAAGGATTATAGCTATTACATAATACTGGGTGAAAGCTGTTACCATAGAATTTGATGAGCCATCATCTGCTTCCATTTCAGCTTGCAGAGGTGTCTTAGCATCAGCCAATCCCGCTGCAATCAAAGATTTCAGCTTTTATACTCAGGAGAAAACTAATGCAGAACAATTAATATCAGAAAGACTTCTTTCCCTAAAAGCTGAAACTTTTGGGTAATCTCTCTTTTGGAACATTTTTTAAAAATGCTCATTTTTTTCTTGATACATCCTAACAAACTTGCTTGGAAACAGGAAACAATAAAAACATTCAGAATACTAAAGAGATTTCAAAATCACCTTTGAACTGTTTCTGCAGCTGGTATAAATGAAACTAAACTCTGCCAAGGTACTAAGGTTGTTCAACCGTGCCTTTATGGTGTTGGAAATCTCTCAAGCAAAATAATATACAGAATTTCAAACAACTTGCAGCACTTTTGAAAAAAATTCTTTGTATTCTAACCTCATTGTTTCGAAGGTCCTAAATTCTTGGAAATTATTTTACACTCTAAAGAAAGTATGTTGTCACTGTTATATATTAAAGACTGTAAGTATATAAAAATAAAACATGTATATTTTTCTCAGCCAACTAAACTGGATACAAGTTTGTAAGAAGTATACCTAATTTGATAAGTTGCTGCATCTGGAGCAAACAGCAGCTTAATAAAGCAAATGCTTCACAGAACAGATCTAGCTCAACCCGGTCTCATAATGTTAGCAAAGCCCCAAAGGTTGAGTAAGACATGAAGTTCAAAGAAATACATGAAAAGAGTTAGAAAGGACAATTCTAAGCAAAATTACTTGTCATTACTTGTTTTTCTAAAGACGTATGCCAAACTTTACTAATTAAATCATAAAAGAAATACTAATCACTAGTAACAGAATGAGAGAAGCATAGAATACTATGCTTACGGCGATCACATCGAGTCTCTTGACTGCTGCAGAGGTAGTCAAGAATCACCTGGAAAGAATCTTATGCAAAGGAGGGAGTTTCCAACACCCCTTTGGACAATCCCCTCCAGTACTCGATCGCCTGCACAGTAAAGAAATTCTTCCTCATCTTCAGGTGGAACTTCCTGTGCATCAGTTTCTGCCCATTGCCTCTTGTCCTACTGTTTGGCACCACCAAGAAGAGCCTGGCTGTTGGTTATGGGATCAAATACAAAGAAAAATCTGAATGTAAGAAATAATCTAAATATTAAAAAAGTAAATATAAAATAGCAAAATGTTGTTATCAAAAATTTGGCGAAGAAAAAATTTGTGCAGTGCAGTAGTTTTTACTTCCACAGGTGTTTTTTTTCTCTTCCTATTCTCTCTCCCATATGAGCTCCCTTTTATTTGATTTTCTTACAGATAAACCACTGCCTTCTAATTGATCCTTAGGACCTCTTGCTAATTTTGCAACACACAAAACACGTGTTGAGCATTCTATGCACGTGATTGTTTTCAATGAGAGTAAGTGACATACTCAAACAGTGGTTTTCCACCCAGGTTCACAGCACCCTCAGCAAACACACAAATTAGCTGGGCCTTTAGGGCTAACATTCTCTTATTCTAATCTTGGTAAGCGTGCCAGATGTTTGGCACCATTCCTATACAAGGCTCCATCCTCTGACACCCTCCCTTCAGATGCTCTCAGACATTGATGAGGTCAGCTCTCAGTTGTCTCTTCTCGAGGCTGAACAGGCCCAGTTCCCTCAGCCTTTTCCCATAAAAGGGATGTTCTAGTCACCTCATCATCTTCAGTCCTTCACTGGACCTGCTCCAGTAGCTCCCCGTCTCTCCTGTCCTGAGGAGCCCAGAACTGGACACAGCTCTCCAGGTGAGGCTCACCAGGGCTGAGCAGAGGGGCAGGATCCCCTCCCTTCACCTGCTGGCCGTGCTCTTCCCAATGCAGCTCAGGATCCCGTGGTCCTTCTTGGCCACCAGGACACACTGCTGGCTCAGGGACAGTTTGTTGTCCACCAGCACCCCCAGGGCCTTCTCCCCAGAGCTGCTTCCCAGCAGCTCAGCCCTCAGCCTGTGCTGGCCCATGGGGCAATTCCTGCCCAGGTGCAGGACCCTGCACTTGCCTTTGCTGAATCCCAGGCAGTTTCTTCTCTGTCCATCTCTCCAGCCTGCTGAGGCCCTTCTGAAGGGCTGCACAGCCCTCTGGGGTATTGGCCACTGCTCCCAGCTTTGTGTGCTCAGTGACATTGCTGAGGATGCATCTGCCCTTCATCCAAGTAACTGATGAGTAAGTTATTGACCACTGAGCTCAATATCGAACCTCAGAAGACTCCACTAGTGACAGGATTCCAACCAGATCCTGTGCTACTGATCAGAACCCTCCTTGCTAAAGTATTTGTAGTTTCTGGAAGTAATTTCCAGAACTCACGGAAAGCCCTCTGGACTATAAGTACTTGTTTGTTATTTTAAAGATTTAAGAAGACATACACAGTAACCTTTACCAGAATCCAGAGTTATTTATATAGTTCAAAGCAGAGTTGCATAAGAAATAATGAGTCTTTTCAACTGTGTATCACCTGCTTTATATACCATAATTCTAACATATGGTCCATTACATGAAAATGTTTATATAAGTGATTTCTGGTTATTTAATTGGAAAACTTACCTTTCTGGACAATCACATTACAGTCAACTGCTCACTGCAACTTAGACTAAAGGCTTCATTGCAATAACTAAAAACAGCATATTGCCCCTTTCAAAGAGTTGTATCATCTCCCACACATCCTACTTTGGGGATTATGATGCATGCAGTATATGTTATCTCTGGACTACTGCTTTCCCTTGTAGAGACAATTGCCACTTTAGTGCTAGAGAGTGATGAAGAGCCTACACAGGCAACACAGTCATACAGATAGTATTTTCAGCAAGAGAGAGTAGGTGGCATTAGTGGATGAGGGAGACAGGCAATAAATTTCATCTGTGAGCAACAACTGGGCAACACCCTCTGGAAATCAAGGACCACACACTGTTCTGTTTATAACATTTCTTATATTGCAGCGCTTCTGACCAGGAGGCCATTGTACATCAAGGAATCAGCAAGCCACATAACAGTTCCCTTGAATTCCTACAGAAGGGGCCCTGAGCTCTATGTTCAGCATGGTTTTCAGGAATGTGTCATGCTGCACAAACCCCTCTGGCCAAATGACAGACTCATCCACCTCACTGTAATGGAGGAGCCTTTAGGCAGCTCCAACTCAGTTCTGGTGATTACACCACCAGCATGGCTTTCCTTTATCTAAAAGAGTAGCAGAAATTTCTCACAAGTGGAGAAATCCATCCACACCTGATGCTGCATGAACATACAGTTCCCAGCACCTGAAGGGAGTAAGATTTATTTGCTACCTATATTCCTCCTGTTCCTTTGCTTTATGAAAGCAGATATTTCATTCAGCTATTTGTTGTCAGGCCTTTCTTACTGAGATACAGAAAGAACCTGGCAGTTCTCTCTTTTTTGCTTTCTGCCCCAGAACAGAAAACACATACACACACAAAGAACTCCCTTTTCATTGCAAGACCCATCACTTCTAACGACAGAAAGAGAGGGCTTTGCTTTTTTCTTGCAATTATTATTCTAGTTTTTTTCTGTCCTGTAAGAGTTCTCTATCCAGGCCCACTAATACTATGATATTTGAAAACATTAAAAAGAAATCAAAGATTTTTGTTTTTCTTCTGCTAAGACTTATAAATCTGTGGTTAAATATCACATCCATGAGGAATCCAATAATTCTATAGCAGCAATCTTCCAAGAGTCTTTACATTTGTATCAATGAATCTAAGCACAGCATGTTGGTTTTGCAGCTGTAACCATCCATACTGACCAACTTGAAAAAATTTAGCCAATTTTCAAGCCACCACAGCCATTCCTTCCTGAATGTCACAGATCACTTAGGAGTCCCTTAAGTCTTTAGCTCCTGTTTCTGCTTTCACTTCTGTCTAATTCCAAAAGCAGGTATTTAGCAGGAAACTCTAACCAATTTTTATCTGTCACCCAAATTTCAAAACATCAGCAAGAAAAAGTAAGACTACTGGCTACATTAAATATATTTTATTTGATTGAACAGAATACAGCTTTCTACATCCAAAATTAACAGTGATAAGACTTTTTTTTTTCAGACACCAACTTATCTACAAAATTTTTTGAGTTTGGGAAATTTGAACTTCCTGTATTTTTTGACCCTTAGGAACAAAAAACCATAACCTAGTAAACGCAATGATAAAACTGAGGCACAGGAAAATAGACTACCACTTCAACTAAATATACTCAGTTGAAGGTTGTAACTAGCAAGTTAACATCTGGCCATCCTAATTTACAGTACTGACAAGAGAATACTATTATGCTCAGGAAATAATTGCAGGCTAAAAGAATAAACAGATTTCACACCTTTAGGCTCCTTTTATTATGATGATGGTTTGTAGGGAGATATTAAATTTCTTACTGATCTACTTGTACAAAAAATGTCATTAGTAATCTCTGTTCTTTGGATAGATTTCAGTGTCTGGCTGAGGTCTGATAAGAAAATGTTTACTTCTTTTGCAAACTCTGTACTTTGGATGTTTCCTTCAGTTCCCTGCAAATGGCAAAGAGCAAAAACTCAGGCTTCTATGGAGAGTTTTGCATGAGACAAATGCCAGTGATCTAGAAAACCATTTTAAATTAACTGTTTATACCAAAATTTCAATTTTAAATTTATTTTGTTTTTTTTAATTTGCATTACTAAGCTATTATCCACCCTATGTGTAAAAGAAACTTGTTATTTGTCAGTGGGCTTGATGCACTGCATCTTATTCCTGATCTTGAAACCTACATGTTGAAGTGATTTAAGTATGCCATTAAATATGCAGTCAGAGAAAAACTTGTGCCCCATGTATTAATTTGAAGAACTGTGTTGTGACTACTGATGATGTATCCAAAGACAGGCAATGAAGTTGGTGAAGGATCTGGAGCACAAGTTTTTGATGAGGAGCTGCTGAGGGAGCTGGAGGTGTTTAGCCTGGAAAAAGGCGGCTCAGGGAGACCTTACCCTTCTCTACAACCACCTGAAGGAGGCTGTAGAGAGGTCGGGTTTGGTCTCTTTTCACAAGTAACAAGAAATAAACAATAAATAAATTACATACTTATGTCATATAATATAAAAAATCTTACATAAGAAGAATGTCAGCCCATTTGAAGTTGTGCCAGGGGGTTAGATTGCATCTTACGAAAAAATGTCTTCACCAAAAGGGTTAACAAGCATTGGAACAGGCTGCTCATGGAAGTGCTGGAGTTAATCTCCCTAGAGCTATTTAAAAGACTTACAGGTGGTGCACTGGGGAATATGACTTGAAGGTGAACTTGGCAGTATTAAGTTTTACAGTTGGACTTGATGATCTTAAAGGTCTTTCACAGCCTAAATGATTCTATGACAGAACAAATTCTTAATTAAAACCACAAGAAAGGATAAAATTTGAAAATAGCTGATCACATGTTAATTCCATGCTTCATACATATTCAAAACACAATTATAAGGACAGTAAGAATATTGCCTTTGGTTTTCTTTCCCTATTATTTAGCCATTCTCAGAAGGCAATATAATTGCTCAAACATATCCAATAATCTTTTCATTGGTAGAGATCCAGCAGAGTGAATTAAAAAAGCTTTTCAACAAAAAGCTACTCTGAAATTAGCTATTTATTCTACCAGTGAGGAAAAGTCTGGGTTTTTTTCCAATTTGTACATTATGAAATTGCCATAGTGTTAGATGAACTGCAACATCATCAGCTGTTTTTCCTGTTGCAAAACTAGGGCTCTGTTAAAATACTATTTCTCCAAATATAGGATTGATTTTTAAAGAGTTTAAGGTACTGAAATTGTGCAACTAAACACTGAAATTCAAAATATTATGAACATGCACACACATATTAAAACCTATATAAATTTTATATGTTCCATATAGAACATTTAAATATAATAACACATTGTAAAATGTCTGAGGTACCCAAATACATGAGGTGGAGCTCAGTTGTTTTATTTAAAGCAAAATTACAAATGTAGGGAACTGCGTCATTATGAAGAAAGCTTCAGGCCTGTATATCAGCTATTGGCTAAATGGTTAAAATGTTTGTACTAAGCACTTTTAATAATCAGGTCTGCAGAAAATATTTAATTCCCAGAAAACTCAGAATTTTTCATTATCTGTGAGATTTGATTTCTTACTTCTTTTGCTGGGTGTCTCAGAAGTCAACTCTGTAGTGGGTATAATGTTTTAAAAGCTTTAATTACACTGAGAGCATACTACTTCACAAATATTCTTTTTTTTCATTTCCAAAACATAACAATCCCTTTAGATTTCTCACCAACATATGCATTCACAGTTTGTAACACTACTTAAGAGGCACTTGGATCTTTTGTATGTAAAGCAGTTCTTTATAGCTCTCTGATTTTAAACTTGATCATCTTTCCTTCAAAACAGCCTGACCATAATTGCGTGCTGTCATTTAGAGCCTCAAGATACTCTGTAAAACTCAAGTGTTAGCTTCAGTGTCCCAAATGACAGCCAGCTTTATTTTTACACATTGCCTGTTTTATGTAGCATTATTCCTTAGAAAAACTTATTAAAATACAGAAGGCACTCCAAATAAATAAAGGGCTATTTTCCTCCTTTGTTAAATAGGATAAGAATTTTAAAACATCTTGATGTTAAGCTCTTATCTTCTTCTTCTTCTTCTAAGGTATCCTGAGATACATAGTTTCATTTTCCAGAATGATACATCGTGAGTAATGCTCACTCACATTAAATTACACTCAACTACCAAGAACACAGAAGAACCCTTTAAAATGACAGAACTAAGCAGTACAAATTTCCATAGGGGATCAGACTATTTGTTAAAAGAGAGGCTCATGACATCATGCTCCCGAAGCTACTCAGAGAAAATGTTACCATATTTTTACTTTAAAATCAAGGGTATTTTGATAGAGCATAACAGTAACAAAGCAGGTGATAAATAATTAGAGAAAATAGAAATGTCATTCTATGCAGAAATGATGAAAGAAGTATATGTATTACCTTTGCAGTCTTAGGATCCCACCTAATCTTGTCATAATGATGAGGCAGCTGAAATTGAATGCAATAATTCCTGCCAGAACAATTCTAGAAATTTTTGTGTCTTTTTAATAAGAACGTATATTAAAAAGTGAAACTCTTCAACCACTCCACCTTTCACTGAACTTTGAGGAGTCAATGGCATTCCCTCCCTTATACCTCTTCTTTAGGAAAACTAAAGTCACAGAATTTCCAAAATCCTACTATAATTGAAAAGTACAGAATCAGTATTACAGTAAATAATATCAAAATGCTTCCTATTTTATCATGGAGGAATCCAGAAAATTAGCGTATCAAAGCCATAGGGGAAATAAAAAGGAAAACATCAAGCTTTAATCTTACAGGAGTCCTTAATTTGAAAAGAATTGTTTTCTTTGCCTAAATAAGTGCATGCTAAGACACACTTCAGTAGTGTACTCAAAGATAATCCAGAAGAGCAAATATTATGACTTCAGACGCAACAAATTACATCATTTGTCTTGCAATATCAAAACTTTCTGTTTGGTAAAGCACACAGTCTTGCACCCAAATACATAATAATATGTATTATAGCTGTCCAGTCAAATACTTAGTGTTTTCTACACACAACATGGCAAAACCAATTGGCTTTTGTGAGAACCACAGCTCTCTGAGATAATTTGTCCAGGTCAATCCCACTTCCTTAAGGATCTGATGCCTCCACCCAAGATGCACCCTGCTCTTGTGTCTGTCCTATTCTTATATGGTGGCATTGATTATTAGTTCCCCTAGGTAAAAACCATGAAAATAAATAGTTCCACCAACTATTGATTACAGAAACTAAACAGCAGATAAACTATAGTGGTTATGAACATTAACGGACACAATAAGGCTTTTTATCTTGGAAAAAAAGCCCAACAAAAACCAGAGCAAATTCTTGGGAAAGCTTTATTATCACGATACAGAAGCAAACTTCAGGGGAAGAATTTCTTTCAGCCTGATAACATATCTGCTGGACTTCCTTCCTTAAAACTGCTGCAATACAATATTTTTAATATGGAATAGACCAATGTCTGAGGGAGCCGGGGTTTTTTACCCCGGACAAGAGGAGTCTCAGGTCTCTACAGCTGCCTGAAAGGGGATTGTAGCAAGGTGGGGACAAGTCTCTTCTCTCAGGTAACAAATGACAGGACAAGAGAAAAAGGCATCAGGTTGTACCAGGAAAGGTTTAGATTGGTTATAAAGCATTGGAGCAGACTGCCCAGAGATGCAGTGGAATCACTGTCTCTGGAGGTATTTAAAAGACATATACATGGGGCACGTGGGGACATGGTTTAGCAGAGGACTTGGCAGTGCTGGGGTTGATGTTTGAAATGGATGATCTTTGAGGTCTTTTCCAACCAAATACTTCTATGATCCACTGTAGTGCAGGGAGAAAAATATTAGAATATACATTATTGGAGGCTAAATATTAAAAAATTCTTTACTGATGAGGTAGATGATCAAACCATTTGGAGACTACTGGTCTAGAAAATAGTTTGGTTTTTTTACTTTGAATAGTTTGCCAGAAGGGCTGGGCACTCTCTGAATACTTAGCTCAGACATAGCCTTTCACTAGTAACAAGGGTCCTGTATTATGAAGTTCACATTTGCAACCTGACATGCTGTGTTTTACGGGAATACATGTGCTGGCTGAAGGGACACATCTACCACAGCCTGTTAGAACAAAACAGCACTTTTAATATCTCTCTGCTTAACAGACTTTGGCTCAGATTGCAGAGTAGCCTTTGATCAGATGAACTGGAATCCTTTCAGATAAAACTTATTTGGAAGATGGACATCAGCAGCATGTGTAATCCACTCCAGCTGTTAACAGGCACACAAAATAATACCAGAAGTAGTTTGAAATAAAACCTATCAAAGAACATATGATGTATGCTGGATCTCCAGCACCACATGCTTTACTTTATAGATGGATGCACTTTATTGGTTTGCGTGACTTGGTAACACAGACATGACTCAAGATAGATGTTCAGCTCTTGGCACCAAGGACAGGGTGGCTAGGGCTAAGGCAGGCATTTTAAAATTTGTCTCTACACACTTGGCTATGATTTTATTTTGCTGGAAGACATCCATTTCTTGAAGCCTTTAGGACATCAGTTAAGCCAACATTCCAGCTCTGTGCACTACTGGAGATGAGAAGAGCCACTTACCCAACATACTCAATAAAACATAGAATCCACTTCTAATTTTTCATTTTACATTGGTGCTCAGACACAGCTCACCAGCACAAAATCTCATCTAGACCAATCTTGTGCAACTGATAAAAGAAAGTATTTGGGCAAATAAAATGCCTCTAGCCACAGTTCAACATGTCAATACTTTATACCATTCCCTTATGATATCTCCTTGAAAGAAGTTTTTGTTTGGTTTTCTGTTAAAAACATTTCATGTTTCATATTCTGTTTTAGACAGTAGACCTTATCTATGACAGGGTCACTAATAGGAATAGGACATCACAAAAAACCCAATTAATTATCAGAGAAGTTGAATGAGGTGCAATCACACAGTGAAGTACTAAGCATCATTCTATTCATACGGTTTATAAACTTGCATGTCACAGGGAGGCTTGTGTAGTTTTTGGTGTTTTCCCATTGTGGTTTCCAATCACGTCTTAAAACACAACCTTAACAATCATCTGAAAACATACAATGAAAGCAAAATAAACTACACTATTCTAGCAGAATTATTTGCAGTCTACCAGTTGCAAATCTTTTTCAGGAAAACATGGTGTATTAAACTGGTTTCTGCTGTGCGCGTTCTTTCTTTTTTTTTTCCTTACAATCAGTGCATTATCAAGCAATAGAAAACACATAATCAAAACTTTGGCACCTGCTTTCAGGCAGTCTTAAAATTTGCATAAATTAAGAATGAGAGCTAATTTTAAAAGTGCAGTATAAATAAGGAAAAATGTTGCTGAAATGCAACCAAATGTGCCACTTGTGAACATTTCTGTCCCCAGTTCTATCTGTTCGTCACATGAAAGTGCTTCTAAAATTAATTATTTTTATAATCTGACTCTAAATATTTCTCACAGCTATTGTACCATTTTTGTGATTAAGGGAATAGCCCTTCACATGCCATTGTACATGGTGTGGGACCATGAGAAAAAATTCAGTGTTCTGGTCTTGGTTCCCCTCTCCTCAGTCCACCCCCATGGCTCCCATGCCTCTGCCCCTTCAGTTGCTCTTGAACACTGAGCTAATAGTAACCACCTCAGCACACTGCTCAGCCCTCATTCTTGGATCATAGTAGTCTAATTAGAGACTTCTATTTTATATGCAAATTGGAATTGGGGATTTTTCACATCTCCTATACACACCATTTAACATTAATTTCTGCTGAATTTTATCAGATGGTTTGTCACACAACTACTCAGTATTTTAATGTCCTTATTTGCAGTAATATTTCTTTTCTCTTCAAATAATAATTTTCATAATTGACAAAGATATAGCGTGTAAATAGCTGTACAACTGAGAGTTCTCTAAAAATTAACACAAACAGCCAACCAAAAAACTGTAAACAACACTCCTGATCTCTTTTTCCCTATATACAAAGACCCAACATATAGAACCTGAAGGTTTGGGGTTGTTTTTAGAAAAAAAGCAATCTAAAACAATCCTGATGGCCTCTTCTCGTATATATACAGGCCCAGCATTCATCTCTTCTGACAATCATAAAAAGAATATATTTGAGAAATAAATTTACCACAAGAAATGAGCATAATATTGATCTCCCTCAAACTTAGTCAAGCCCTTAATTACTTAAGACATTATCAGTTTTGATAGGATAGCATTAAAATTAGCATTAAGATAACATTAAGACCTCAAATAAGAATAATCAGAATGCATTCTTACAGGGTAAATAAAACCAACCAAAACTTAATGTAACAGGTCACGTGGAAAATTATTAGGGCTTTTATATGAACTTGAGTTACTTAAACACTTGCCAAAAGCTATTTGCTGCTTAATGAAGCTGAGCTTGTTTTCTCCTCTCATTCATGTTAAGTGACATCCTATTTAAGAAATTACTTTTCCAGTGAGAACAGAAGGCACTGAAAACTGCCCAGTATAAGGAGTCAGATGAAAAGAAGAAGAGACTGTATTAGACCTGGCCAGAAGATGCCCTAGGAGCCAACTAGGTTTCAGGTGATGGCTGGTACAAAGTTGTGCATTTAGCAAAAATGGAAAATGAGAGAAAACCAGGAGGAATTTAGACAAAACTGGTTACTACAGCCATAGAGAGAGGCAGAGATATTTTTTATGCTGGAAAACAAGAGATTTCAAATCCTGTTTCTAACAAAATTAATTAATAAAGACTGAATAGACAAACAGGTCTGTGGTAATGAAAAATCTGATACACATTAATGTCCCCTCTTAAGGGCAACAGCTGGGCAACCAGAAATGATTAAAGGATGAACAATAGGTTTGTCTTGTAAATTAACTTTCAGCTATTTTTGTTTTCTCTTTGCAGAAGAATTATTGAGCGATTTTGTTTGCTTTAGAAAGTAAATAATAATATTTCTAAAATGATTTTGTCTTGTTAGCATTACATTTGAACTTCAGTGGATGCATGGTCTTTTTGCCCTTCCCTTCCCCATGTGGCATTATTCCATGATCTGCAAATCACAGGCTAAACTTTTGTATGTTCACAAGACTAAATCACAGAATGCAATATAAAATGCATTCACTGAAATTCTACTCACATTAGGGGACAGGAATTTATAACAATGCTTCAGCATTTTTTATATTCAAGACAGCCTGGAAGAGCAAGGTAACTTGGTGAGGTGGTCTCACCTGTCATTTCTAGAGACATGAAGCCTCTGAAGCCACAAAGCCTATGCAACACAAGATGGAAGACAGCAGGAAAACAAAAAGTGACAATTCCTATTTTCACGTGGAAAGTTAGTGAGTATACTCTTTCATCCAGACTGTGTCTGGGCATTTGATGCCCTTGCCAGGAAAGCAGAGGCATGTTTTTGACACATTCAGCAGTCCTAGATCAGAGTTTGATAGACACTTCAGCCACCTCTCATTTTACATTCTTTTTGTAAAAGGTGTCTTTTTTTTGATTGAGTGTCTGTGATTGCAGTGAGTCTCCATCATCCATGGAAGATGAGAGAAACAGATGAAAAGCCCCTTCAGTGAGTACTCCCTAAGGAGTTTCTATACAGAAACTTGAGATAGCAAAAGTTATAGCATGGAGAACAGTCACGTCCTCCAAGCAAAAGCAGTCTCAAACCTATCAGAGCAGAAGCAATCCAAAAGTCAAAACTGATATTCACAACCACTAATGGCTTCATAGGTGGGGAAAAAAAATCCACAACAGAAAAGGCATTCTTATGAAACACATATTTCACTGGTGTGAGACTGTGCCTGGACTAGTCAGGCTTGCACAGCCATGCTTGACACCAAAAGCCTAGAGGAGAACGAATGTAATACAGACTCCATTTTCCAGAAAAAGGGGGAAAATCAGTTTTAGAAGAAATAAAACATAGATTAACAAAGGACTCATGAGAAGAAAAAATGACATAATAAAACAGATAAGGAAATCACAGTCTAGGAGCAATATAATATGATTCAATACAATATAAATAATCAACTGTGGACTAGAACTACAAGAGTGAAGCACAAATGCATGGCCATTATTAATACTGCAGGGGTTGCAAATCTTTAGTTTCTAGCACAAATGCATACACGTAGACAAAAAATTAAAGGAAAGTAAGATTTTGTTTTATATAAAAAAGTTTTGGACGATTATGTCACATAATCCCACACACAAAACTTTAGCTCTCTCGAGCATGGAAACAACATCTGTAATAAGAGATTAATTATTAAGGATTAATACAGCAAGTAAAAACCCAGCTTTTTGTCATCTAAACAATGACACGTAGCTTGAAAAAGAACACTAGTCAGTGATGGACTCTGCTAATTCAGGATTTGGAAATTAACTGAGGAAGAAATTTGTGTGTACATCAGGTGGACTTTGATTAATGGGAAATATGATGAGACAGAAAGTTGTTTTAGCTTAACACATCCCACTTCTCAATTGTCCTAGTTGGAGTCATGTACATAAGAAAGTCTCTTTCATGAAAATCCAAGAAAGTAGGAAAACGAAATCTGCAAGTTTATTGGGGATTTCATACACTAAGCTGACATCTCAGTGTCATTTTTTTGTTACTGCTTAGGACATTTGCAAAAGGTTTTAGAAACTTTCTTTACCTAGAGGCAGGTGTATAATTAAACTGTGTACTGATCAGACTCTGAGTGCATGTTAAGAGTGGTAAAAGACAAGGCCTTAGTTTTAGTCAATATACATAACTAGCAATCTAATGGAATGACATGTGACACGACCATCACATATACCCTTTAAATATTTTTAAACACGAATCTGTAAGCTTTAGAGTCTATGGAGATGCTACCTGCTAACACTCAGTTTTGTGACATCTCAATATTTTCAGGCACAACCCTGTTCTTGTGGACTATCCACCACAGTAGTTACAACTACCTTTCTCTTGTGCTTTTTTTTTAAATGGGACTACAAACTGGCACTTGCTGACAAATTGCTACTTATGTTTGCCACATGTTGATAATTATGAAAATGCTTTGATAATGATCAAGGCCAGCATTTCTCGGCTCCACACAAAGTTTCCATGAGTTTCATCAGCTACTCTTATCAGCAAAAACAACAGATTCTGGGATACAGCATGATGCAGGTATATGACACCACACAGTCGGCAAACCAAATGATTTCTGAGAAAGTCTTGGAATAGACTGATTTTAATTGTAACCATATCAAAGCTGCCTATGGTTGATGGCAGGGAGTACAGCTTTGTTCTGCAATACATCTCGCTGACACTGAAATCAACTTCCTTTGTTTCTAAGATATTCCTAAAAATGATTGTGTGGAAAAGTTAAATCTTTTGAATTCCTAAGTTACATGGGGCAACTGACCTCTCAAGAAGACGCAGCACTCACCATTTCTTTTCTGGCTACTTCACTCTCCCTCACGTCTTTTATCTTTTTTTACTCTTGGATCATTATCACTGGAATCTACTTTCTCAAAGACTGAAGACAATCTGAGAAGAATGTGTTTCAGCTGTGCATAAAAATTTTCATATATTAAACCATTAAGTTAGCACATACTCCTAAAGAAAAAAAGAGAGCTATCCTACCATTATTCAAGGAAAAATGTCTGTAGTCCTAAATGCAACCTTTAATACTTGATGCATATATGTTCTCATTAAAATAGTATCTACAGAAGAATTATGAGTGTTCCTTGAGGAGCATAAAGTGTGTCTCTGTGTGAAAGGGTAGTTAATGGAATTAAAAACCCTCTCCTATCTTGCTCCAGAACTCCTTTACACCTAAATTTACAATCTATAACCAGCACTAACAAAATATTTCTAACAAGATTTCTTAAAACTAACTACCATAGGAGGCAACCACTTAAAACTTTATTCTCTACACTGGATTATCTGTCTCATGCCACAAATATTATAGGAATGAAATGTTCTGGCAATGTCTTTCTTGTGCATATTACTTTCATGAATTAAGGACCTGCTACAAAATCCATTTCTGGTGTTGAGATGAGATGCATGCATATGTCTACATGAAAATATATATGAAAGCACATAAACTCAACACAAAACAATTAAATTCCTTTCTGCTCTTGACTTGCAAATCCTAGCAAACTAAGTATTTTTTAATTAGGAATCTGTTAAGGAGTGGTTTTCTCATTCACTGAGTCTTCTTCTATAATCACCCTTCACCACATCACATATTCCTTTGTAATGACAGAACGTGGAAATAAAAAAGCCCATGTCTTATGGTACTATAGACCATAAGATGATACTGTTGACATAAATCTATAGGCACATCATGTAAACTCTCCCTAATCTGTAATAGCCATAAATTGCTCTTTATTCTCAAGACAGTCTCCATGTTCATCAAAACTGGTGTTGCCTGACAGGCTTGCCAGGCCCCATGTACACAAAATCATTTGGTTTGGAAGACCTCTCCTTTAGGCACATATTATTAATGTGGGTAAGGAACAAAGCTGAAATCTGACAATGCTTTTTTGATAGTTTGAAAAGCTTCTTGCTTACAGGATGAATATTCCGATGAGCACAGAAGTCTAGAGGAAGTTGAAACAATGACACTCTCAGGAATGTGCTGCAGTTTCTATATTTACTGTCTTCATCAGTTCTGGAGGTATTTTAAAACCAGCAGGTACTGAAAATGAAGTGACATTAACTGGTGTGGAGGAACGACAGGAATGCAGATGGTAGTATATCCATTTATGCATTCTCTGAAAGCTGCTTTTATTGCAGTATAAGATCATGTGATAGAGGACATACCTACCTTCTAGAATAGTTTTCAGGGGGGAAACCTGAGATGGTATCTAGGTAAGGCTACCTGTTGAGTGTTATCACTTTGGGAAACTAAGTACCTGTGACAAAAATCTAGGGAAGGTAGGTTTCAAGACACTTCGTTTCACACTGATACAGATGCTGTGGAACTGCAGTGGTGGTTGGTTCCACACAACCCTTCCTAACCTTGCTATGGTGCACGAGACTAGTCAGGGTACATGTTATCACTTCTGACAGAAGTACTCCTCATTCATATGCCTGCAACAGTGTTCTACCTAAGATGTAATTGCATGAATTAACAAAATCAATACACTGGTTTTCCTCATAAATTATTTTGATCTGCAAAAGAGGTTAATCTGCCACCTTTCCTAGAACACATGCAAATGCTAAAAGACTTGTTTATTTGTCAAAATAACTACTGCTCTCTGTTTGATGAAGTTTCTCCTTTCCCATTTAAGTAAGCAGTTTACTTTTTAAGGACTATCAGAAAATATAAAAATACAACTCACATAAATATAATTCGACAATCCATCAAGTTAAATCAAATTTTAAAAGAGAAGCTATTATTTTTGCATATTTCATCAAATTAACTTCCTCAATATTTCATGTTTATATAGGGGAGAGATAGTTGCAAGACAAAAGTGCATGGAAGAAGATTCTGTTCTCTCTAGAAGCAAAATTCCAGTAAGGTGATTTGCCTTCTATTTTCTCCTCTCTCCTTTTTCTACTCAAATCAGCTAGGAGAGCCTTTCAGATGTTAAAACTACCCCCTACATTTACTGCAAGGACGCTCTGAGTGTTTACCAGCTGCTATTCAGAATACATATGGACGAAATAATATTTTTTGATATCCAATATATATTTGTCTGTCTTGGCATCTTGCAGTAGTGCCTTGTTTAATATAAATTACGTATATTGCAGCTTGAGAAATTCAACCATTTAAGGTGCAAGACGTGGCCTGACTTCCAATACAACCTCAAAACCCCACAACCTGAACAAGACAGGACAGCTACCAGAAATAAGTAAAGGGAAGGATTCTTCCCCAAGACTTTAAATAGCTCTGACTTTGAACTATTAAATACTTTTCCACACTTACATCCTGGCACAACTGAGACTAATGAGAAACGCATCCTTTGATGCTTCCTAGGATCTCAAGCACTTAAACACCAGCTAAATAAGAAAAAGCTGAAAATTGAGAACAGTTCTCCTAAGCAGGTGAAGATTCCTGTGACTACTAATCTTGCAGTAAGTTCCTAAAAGTAAAATGATTTCTTATCTCCAAATATACAATTTTTCTTTGTTCACTGAACTCAGTTTAGTACAATGAAGCCAGAAATACCAGCTTTTTTCATCTTCAACATTAACAAAATATCTGTGGTAATGGTTTTCTTATATTAAAGTAAAAATATTGTGGTTTAGGGTTTTTGTAATTTTTCAAATAGTTTTGGAGCAGTTCTCTGAGCATCATAAAAATACCACTATTTAATTTCGGAAGTCTTCTTTCTTTCTCTTATGCTAAGAGAAAAATCTGCTAGTGCATCTATCCAGTAATAAATCATGTGCCCCTTGATAAAATTCAGGATAGAGGAGTCCATGAATCTTAGATGACAAAAATAAATTTTGATCATGATGGTGTGATAACTTTGATGCAGTTACAGGCAGTCACTGTGCAGTGAGTTGCTTGCAGTGGGTTTGATACTAATTGAAGAGAATAAATTCTCACCATTTGCAAACTGCGAAGTCATGTCTACATCAGATATTGCACAGTCACTTCCCTTCACAAGATTTTACAACTATTCTTAATTCTCTTTGCACAGCTGAAAATGAATATGTGAAACAGTACAGCGGGTTAAGGAATCACAATGAGCAAGCAATATGTCAGATTGACCTACGAACAACCAAATGAGGAATCAGCTACACAAACCATGCTATCAGATCTGGCCAAAATCCCCCCCAGCACCCATCTTTCATTCCACTGAAAAGCAAAACTGACACAAATTGTTGAAGCACATTTCAGGAGTGGACTTGGCTAAAGTGAGTTTTGTTACAATGCACATTACTTTGAAAGCAAACTTCAGTATTTATTGCTATCACTACTCAAATACAAAGAGATTATAACAATGTTTTGATCTTATAACAATTTTTTTACTTCATACCATCCCCTTCTTAAGACAGACAATATCGAAAAATATGGATGTGCTTTAAATCTCAAAAGCAGAAGACACTATATATATATATTTATAACAAATATATATATATAACAAAATATATATATTTTGTTATGAAACTATAACTCAGTGTTCATCATAGTCCTCTATCTGTTTTCAGGTAGCAAAACAGAAATAGGTTGAATTACACAGGATTCTGGCATCAAAGAAATTCTGCTGAAGTCAGCTTAAGCTGAAGGTAAACTGTATTTGTAAAAATAACTAAAATTCTATTTTAGATACCTAAATATGGGTCTAATAATTTTACTTAAGACACTTTCCTCTCTCCCCTATGATACACTTCAAAGCAAGGAATAACGTAGCTTTTTAATGTAACATTTCTGTAATTTTCCAAAGAAAGAAATTCAGTGTTGAAAAACAGTAATACTGTACCTTGATTTCTTCTATTTCGTCTGGCACTATCTTGTATGCAGATATAGTCCCACCCAACCTGAAATCAGGAGAAAAAAAATTCTCAAAATCAGTAACAGAAAATACAGTATGTTAGTTTTATAGTCTTCTGTAGTCTAATGACTTGTTCGAAAACACAATATTCCTTCTACCAGTTTAGAGGTAAAACCCAGCAAGTCCCAAATCAAAAGCAAAAAAAATCCTTTTCTTTATCCAACAAAAAATCCATGTGATTAACAGAAATATTAGTAACAAGGTGTCCATCACCTTAACAATTAAGTCAGCCAAGCAAAATTACGATCATCTGGATGGTATTTTTTATATTAATGGCAATCGTCATATTCTAAGATTTCTTGTTGATTGTCTAAGGCACATGGATGAGTTTAAGTGTTTGAAGACTGATGCACTTAGTGCTATTTCACTATGCTGCGACACAATCTGAAATGCATCCAATTCCAGAAATTGAATTTTTTAAATTAAATGTGCATGTACAGACATGACAAATCATGCAGACTCTATAGCCTCCATGTTTGAAAAATCTTTGCAGTTAATGATTGGTAATAAAAAGTGGGTGATGGGTAATAGCTGGCATTGACACAGAAAAAATAGAGGGTTTTGTCCTACATGAGCTCACTGATTACTTTCCGAAATCCTGCAAAAATGCTGGTAAAGAACAGTTCACATACTGAAAATGTATGAATAGCATGTACTATAAATGGTGGTTAATATTACATTTTGCCCAGAGACATGCAGACATGGCTTCTTTTATTTCATGAAGCAATCTCATTGATGGTGACAATTCAGACCTAAAAATATAAGTGCACTAATGACCTCCTGCTGGCTCTACACAGCAACACTATTCATTTTCTGGATCCTACAAAAACAGAAGTTACATAAGAAACTATCTTTTGTAAACCAGTAGACACCTATCAGATGTGCATTTGAATTATCTCCCTATTATTGGAATTTTTGTTTCTAATTCTCAGCATTTCTACACAGAGGTATTTTCTTATATCTTGGAATTATTATAAATATTATTTAGTCAAGTGAAAAAAAGAAGAGGAGAATAACACAGAAAATACATTAAGATTTTGCACGTAAGTCCTGCCTTTCCATACTTCTCTTGTAAATGAACTGTTTGAAGGTTTTACACAGAGGATGAAGTGTGCATAGGAAAAGTCTGAAGTCCATCATTGCTCCAGGTAACATCAGCTGTGATTTCCAAGGTAGAGAGAGGGTTACATCCAAATTCATCATGGCCAAAGAGTGTAGCAATCGCTCTCTCCCATTTCCTCTGCAAATTCCATTGCTGCCATTCACTAAGTGAGCTCAAAGTTGGAGAGAACTGAAACTTTTTTTGCCAGTGCAAGTACTTTTAATTTTTATTACTTTTGTTCAAGTGGTGTTTCTAGAGATAGCTACAAGAAATTTGCTTTAGCATCACAACAAAGGATTGCTTCAAACCATGACAAGCAGCGGCTCAGGTGGCATGTTGACATTGCACCTGACCAGTCCCAGGGCTACTGGAATGAGGTCCATAAGAAAGAAACTTTTATGTGCTTGAGATCCATTCCTGACTTTGGAGTACCCCAAAATCACTGACTTTCTACCTTCTAGCAGAAGGAGAAATCAGAACCTCCAGTGCCAGCACTCCAGCAACATGGAATTCCATCTGGCACATTACTTTATTGGCCACCCTTGGAAATTGAAATTACTTAGAACTTTCTTGGAATATCAGAAAAAAAATCAAAATAATTGACTCAGTAAACTTATCTGACTCACAACATTAATTAGCATCACTACACAAATAGTTCTGCAAAGTTTTGTGTTAAGAGTTTAACAAATTCTGAATCTGCCAAGTTGCAGCTCAAATGGTACCACTTTTAAAAAGTAAAATGCCAGCTACCACAATTCCACATTTTTGAAAGAGAAAGACATTAAAAATTATGTTACTGTTTAAATAAATAATATCTCACTGATAGCTTTAGCTCATATACCTCTTAGTCCATTTACAATCCTACACTGACATCTTTATCTTAAAAATCCAGTCTACAAACACAAACAATAAAAAATTTGAAGCTAAAAGAGAATCAGAGAGCAATAATATAAAATTTTATCAATGTCTCAGATTTGAAATGAAGTTTTTAAGGAAGTCTATAGTTTCTTAACTTCAGTTTCAGAACATTAGATTTCAGTCAGTCTTATAACTTCTGAAAGAGATTCACCACAGCAGATTATAGTATCAGATTTAACTGGCAAAAGACATAAAAAGACATTTCACTTTGTACATAAAGTTTGTCCATGAGTTTCACAGAAGTTTAAAGGCATCACACACACTAGGAGGATGCAGCGAACACAACCACATCACTCTTAGAAATTTCTAACAGCCAGTTAAGTCTGAAGTGTAAGCAACTGGACAATGTTGCACACACAGGAAAAAACAAAAACATTGCACTGATTGCTAAGAAAATCCAGCAAAATCAAGGTAAATCGAAAATCAATGCAATAATGGATATGTCCAGCTTGGGGAAAACCTTCTATTTCAAGAGTTTCTCTGAAGTGCATTTAAGTGTAACCATCAATTGTGTCCTGTCTGGAAGCTTTTTTGTCATTGTGCAATTCCTTGATTTGATTACTGACATCTGAAAGGAGACCAGACAATGATAAACAGGAGATTTCAGCTATAGGATGATACAGAGACCATGATAGAGGGCTTGCACATGACATATTTTTTCACTTTGTTGTGAAAAACCTCTCACTGCACATTGGTTTTTTTTTTAGAATATTCTATAGTACCATCCTTAATCACAATTAAGAATTAATTCTTAATCACACAGTTTCAAGAAGTAACTGTGATCAGAAGAGCAAAGGAGCAGCTAGCCTGAGTGACTACACATTAACTACAACGGGCTTTTAATGCTAACAAATAATGCAGCAAAGAACACATTAAAATGGGCAGAATTCAGATCATTAGGGATGCAAATTTTGTGCGGAGTCACTCTTCATCTTTCACATATTTTACTTTTTTAACAGATTTTATTACACTGCTCTCCCTTTTAACAACTCAATAGCCAGCATCCTCCAACAGAAATGGCATTTTCTCTTTGATAATACCCAACCAAGAGCAAAGCTAAATACACAGCCAGTTACTTCCAGTACACAGAAAAGATGGCCCCAAACTTCACCTAATGTGCAAAGTCTTTCTCTCCCAAATGGCAGTATTTTCACACTATAGCAAGACACACTATTTAACAGTGAAATTATTTTAGATACTAGTTACCTTTAATGTTTCACTTGTATTTGCGAGATAATCTCAAACACACCAGAATTTATATTCAAATTCTGATGGACGTTAATCTTATCAGCTCTGTATCATACCTTGAATGTAATACAGACAGCCCAATTCTCTAATCTCTTTGAAAAAGGGAAATTAAATTATTCCTAGATGTAGAAATTAGAGCTGACACAATAATAATGCAAGACCATATCTTACACTGGGCTAAACTGGTGCAGGTGTTTTAGGCAAGCATCAGAAAAGATGAGAGAGACACTCCATAAAAATAATGAGGAAATAATAAATATAATTCTTTTAGCAAAGGTTTTAAAACTAATAGAAATGTAGTGTCTTTTTTATCTTTTCAAACTGGGCTTGTGAAAGTTCATAAAAAGGATTCGGAGAACAACAAGGTTTCTATAGCAACCTAAGAAATTAGCAAAATACAGGAAATAAACTGAACTAAGGCCAACACAGTTGTATTGAGAAAGATGGATGCTTTACTATTTCACAAATTAAAGCTGAGCATCAGAGAAGAGAGAAAACTACATCCAAGTTAAGGAAAGTTGAAAACCAAGAACTGTGCTCAAATGGAGGCAAGAAACCCTGAACCATACAAACAAGAAGTAAATTCATGACAAAACTAAAAGAGAAATACATTTACATTGTTAAATTAATAAATTAACTCTGTTATGCTATTTTAACAAGCTGACCTGTTTGCTATTTGTGTAACTTCCCAAATACTGGAAGTTGGACTTCTGGCTGATTTTTCCCTGTGCCCCTCTATATATCCATGCTGGGACAGTCTCACTGGAGTATTACTGCAGAGTAATACGGGAGTATTATTCCATTTTGTGCAAGACACTTGTTCACTTGGACTGAATCCATAGGGGTCAGCTTTTATAATTTGAATTCTGACCAAAGACATGAACACAATCTTTATCTACAGTTCCATGTTAAGGGACTGCCATAAGAAGCTGAGCTATTGATTCATCTGTTAACTTAATAAATGAGTCACACCGAATGCATTGAAGTAAATTTTCTAAAAATAGCTTGTAGCCAGCTTGGCTGCTGTCATCTGCTGAATTTCTCCAACACCACTTTAATTAACATTAATCTTTCTTCAGATAGATCACTGTCTAAACAATATCAAGTTGTCACTAAGCCTCCCAATGAAACTCTCCTTCATCTTTTAATGAAAGCAAAACTCAAGATCCGCTACTTGACATTTTTTTTCCAGATCCATCTCACAAATATATTTGTTACCTGCCATCAGGATATTCTGTCTTTTGACTGATTTATAAACTAAGCAGATTATACAAGAGAGACTGTTCTTGGGAGCAGATCAAATGCTTGAGAGCCAGACTGGCTATTTCTAATTCTACGGGCATGCTCATTTTATCCCAGGCTACTGGATGAATACATGCTACAATACTTCTCCTGCCAGAGCAAACTGGCCAAGTCAGCATTTTTAGCCTACTTCTCTGGACTACCTTGATGTTGACCCCCACGATATCAACAAATCAACTGGCCTTGGATCCTCACATCCTCACAAAGTATTCCAAGGACAGAGGTAGCAGGATTTGAAAGCTTTTTCCTCTTTTTTCCTCCACTACCTCTAAGATACATTAAAAGCAGAGAGAGAGCTCCTTTAATTGATAACTAGTTTCTACTGACCTTTGAGAAATTGTTAAAGCACCCTGAGGGAGGTAGTAAGAAGGCTGCTATTCTGGGCTCCCTTCCTACACAACAGAACGCTGGCAGCTACAGCAAGCTGGGCTGCAGCTCCTGTCGCTGGCCGCGCGCCAGTGACGAACCGTGCAAAACAACTTCCAAAGAGCATCCTGGTGACAGCTTTACTTACTCAAAGGTATTAAATCATGCAACAAAGATCCACCCCAGGTTTATTGTTTCTTCTTGGGTATTATTATTATTATTACTATTACTATTTTAATAGATTCAATAATTAGATCCTCGAAAACTTATTTCCCTCCTCCCCCAGTCTTAGGCTAACTTCAACATGCTGTATGGAAAACACCACAGAAATCAAATTATTGCAGACATGCCCTCTGTCAGTTCATGTCTCTCATGAACAACAGCTCTGAGATTAAGACAACGATTTACAGGATTTTCCCTCTGCCTCACCATGTCCCAAAGATTCCTTGCCCACACAAAAAAAAAAAAAAAAGGAAAGGATTAACCCAATAGTTTTTATTCCCTACCATATAATTGTTTTAAGGGTAACAAGTATACCACATTTTCTGCTGCTTTCAGGCTTTTTTATCCCCAAGAAAAGCAACAAACTACATGAAAAGCTTATTTTTAGGGAGGAATGCCATACTGGTTTTCTCTTCCACCCTTCCAAGTTGGTTTGTTGCTTTGTTTTGTCTTTTTTTAAATTTTACTATAGGAAATGCAAACTTAAGTCAGAAGAGGGTAATTTTTCAGACACTTTCAGCAGGAAAATATTATCACCTCAACAATCTAATAATGGAAAAAATAGAATAAGAAAAAAGAATAGAATAAGAATCTTTGCCCTCAACATATGTCAGAAACTAGGGATGAAGTCATATGTAGGTCATTTGGCAATCACAGGACCAGGAGCCACTCTTCCCTTCTAGCAGAATTAATCTGACTTGATTTAATTTTGGGGAGGAAAGTTGAACTGTTATAAAGTATATGAATCTAAAATACACACCTCTGTGTAGCTATCCAGGCCCAGGTGAGTTCAGAGCTTAGTGCAGTTTTCTAGGGGGTAACTTTGCTCTACCTCAGCACATGGGGCACAGCCCTGTATGACAGCTTGGGGTAACACTGCTGGCAGCCTGAGACACATCTATAGATGGACTGCCTCCTGTTGAAAACATTTATCAGTTTGCTTACTGCCTAATAAAGACACACCAGGGAAGAGGGAAGGCACTGTCACCAAGACGTTTTGGGCTTGCAGCACTATCACTCAAAACAAAAGTCCTATCAAAAGTCCTATCATCAATACTTACATGCTCCATGGCAAGAATTTGAAGCATGCAAACAGCAAATATTTAATATCTTTGAATAAAATGAAGTATAAACAATGTGGATATTTATAACATTGGGGTTTTTCTTTTAGGATTTTAGTATTTAATGAGTAAATAAATACTTCATCATTTGTAATAGGCTAGTTCCATCAGATTATAGTAACTGAAATGGTCGGAGAACAATATACTGAAGACTAATTCTGCATTTAGGACTTTCATTAGAGATTCAAAATTTTATTTGTAATTAAAATTAACTTACAAATTCTTCCCCAAATGCCAGCAGAATCTAAACCCACTCTTGCCATGTGGACAACAGCAAAAGAGCCCACTTCCGTGCAGAATGCATGCGTGTTTATAGTGCAAAGGAATGATTGTACTATGCTCCATCTGATTGGTAATCTAAATATGGAAATCATACATTAAATCAAACAGACAGAAATGTCAGCTAGATTTAAGTAAAAATGTGTTCAGTGACTTTGAAAGTTCCCACCGGGGCATCAGATGCTTGACCAGCCAGCTCATTAAACAACATGAGCAAGATTTGAAATTTCCTGAGAGAAAAAATATGCAGAAGCAGACAAAAATCATTATCACAAACCCAGTAAAATTCTCACCATTTAGACAAAGAAATATATATTAAATAATCTATGTTGGGATTTAGTCAGTACACTGAGGACTCTAAACACTGTATAAAAAGAGATATTTATAGTAAATGCCAAGACAATAATATATGTTGATCTTACTTTGTCCTGTAGGAAATACCATTGTAGGGCAAAGTATGTATTTGCATTTTTTCCCAGCAAGTAGATACCTAAGAGAGATACAGAGAATTTGCATATATATTGCTGGCAACTGCCTGCCAGAAAATCCTCACCTACATCAAGTGAGAGGAAAAATTTTGGGTGCTGGAGAGTGACCTTTTGCCTACCTTGGAAGGCACTGTAAATTAAAGGATTTAGGTGATATGATAAGGATTGCAATGATCCGCCTGGAAATGAAAGATTTCACTCGTAAATTACCATAGCAGCTTGTAGAAACCTATGCAGGAAGATAAAGCTATTTTTGCTGACACTCCTATCATTGCAGTTGAGCTCTATTTGCTTCTACCCAAATGTAAAAGAGAGACCATCTGAATCAAACATTAAGAAGATTCTTCCTATGAGAATAAGTTGACCCACAACTAGTAGAAACCATAAAGTTAATTTTTGTCAAAATTAACATTGTCTACCTCCCCTACGAATTCATACAACAAGAAATTAATTTCAAAAATATGGCATTTCCCCACAAACCCCTCAGGCTTTTTCCATTTATATGCTGCTCACATTCCACTACAATACTATAATTTTCTTTCCAGTAACTTTAATGCATTTTGTCTCTTCCATTTTTAGACACTCGAGC
Source organism: Passer montanus (assembly GCF_014805655.1). Taxonomy (NCBI): domain Eukaryota; kingdom Metazoa; phylum Chordata; class Aves; order Passeriformes; family Passeridae; genus Passer; species Passer montanus. Next base: position 6,985,744 of record NW_024365381.1, on the reverse strand, counting down.
ATGTGAACATGCTTATGAAGCATGGTTAGACACACAAAGTCCATGTGCCAGTTTATGTCAAGGTTAAAAAAATTAAGTATTTATTTTAAAGAGAGGAAGTTTGAAATAGGTAAACCCAGGAAATGGGACCAGCAACAGAGGAACACTTGATGTTGGAGAACAGGCTGGAATGAATTGCAGACCACAGGCTGAAAAGTGCAGTCACAGTATTTCCTATGATTAGGCAAAAAGACATCCAGAAAATATCTTCATTCCAAAAAAATCAGTAAGAATTGAAGGTGAGAGCAGGATGATTCAAACTTGGAAAGACTAAAATGTGGAAAATATGTCGGAATGGTCTGATCATTCCAGAGTCTAGACTGAATTTTGTCTTTACAATTTAAATCACAGGGCACATGGACAACCACCAGAACTTTTAAATAACTTGTTCAAAAAAAACCCAACTTAATCCTACAATACTGAAATAACAAGAATGAGAGAGGAGTCTCAGAGACAAGCAGCATCCAGAAAGGCTAATAAACTTGTTCACACAATACCTCCCCTTCTGGAAGCTCTAACACCTTACTTTGCTCCACCACATTTCAGAGATGTTAAGTATGAGTGTGATCAAGCATACAACTAGTGTCAGTCTTGTATTGCTCTGTATTTCTCCAGACAGTTAAATTCAAAAGTAGAATTTGCTGGTTTTCTTTTTTCTTCATAGATTAGTGTGTTCACATATATATATACATATATTGCCCTGTGTGGCCTAAATAAGTGAATTAAATTCTGTTGAAAATAGTAATCTGAGGGGAGTTTTCTTAGTGTATGCTCTGTGCTGGGAATGTGAAAGGGAAAAACAAAAATCTGTTTAGCCACAGAATGGAATCACAGGAATAAAACAACACCACATTTGATCTGTCTACATACCTAGAAGGAACTTTCTATAGACAAATAGTATTACTGACAATGCTGCAAGTGAGATTTTATTGCATGTCTCACATAGTTATCTCCATTCCAGATAACTTACAGTTACTTTTGACATCGTCATCATCCATATTTTACAGTTGCTTATAAAATATCTGTATGGTTCAAACTCAAGATACTGAAAAGCACTTCTTTGTTGTTCATATACTATTGGCTGTGGGTTTTTAGAACTAATTTTTGTTTTCTGTAGTTGTCACTCCCTTTTTCTCTGCATCTGATCATTTAAATATCAACAAAAAGTTTCCAGATAAATTTAAAAACCACCTGATGTATTGTCTCTGCTATTCATGTCACAACACATTACAACCTGACTCTTTCATTATTCAGAAACAGGGGAGGCTGGGGACATGTGGATCTTGGACAACTTAAGAAGGCTTTGATGAAATGCATTCATACATTTTGATCCATTCAGGTCCCAGAAATAATTTCTACTTTTAATTTTTAAATAGCTTGCACAAACATAATCCATTGGCAAAATGTAACTATTTACTCCTCCTTACTTGCAGCTTTAATTTACCTTGTAAGTCCCTAACAGCCATGTTCTCCTTCCATCTATTCTGTACGATGTCCTCTTAAGAGCAAAAATAATAGATAGAACAATGCCCTCTGGTTCTACCTTCCAAAGCCCTTCTCTCTTTTTATTGCTCCCCCTATAAAAATGACTTTAAGAGGAGACTGCAAGGTTACTGAGTACACTACAGCACTTACCATCACATTCCTGTGGGTGACAGTGACCATAACATGCCCCATAACTTCAACATGCCTCCAGCAATTCCTGAGCTGAAGAACATGCATAAGGCAGAGATTTCTCTCTTCCTCAGTTTCTGCCCCACCACAGGAGTGAAAACAGATAAGGTGAATCCTGGAGCTTACGTTTCTGTAAAATAAGTAACTTCCTTGAGCACTAGCATGTTTATTCCATGTCAGGGAGGCCTGGTAAATTTGTCTAGATAAATACAGTAAAAGTGACAGGTGGTGGGCATCTTATCCAAAGCAGAGATTTAGTGTAGAAGTCTCTGCCACTTACCAATGTATTTGGATATTATAATCCCACAGAGGTTTAAAAATAAAAAATTAAAGCAGTAGGGTTCTTTCATTTGCCAGAATGTCTATGTTGGTCTTCCTTTTCTCACAAGCAGTTTCATGTATCTGGAGAATAGTCTTGAAAAATGCTTGACTGCAATTCTGCCAGCAAGTACCACACACAGCATAGATGTGTTCCTAGGCATCTGAAAGAGCCACTGTGTAAACTGTGATCATAGAATCACATTGGAAAAGATGAAGCACCATGGATTTTGCTTAGACTATACACACATTATATTAATTGAAAGGCTGAATTCCTGACTTGCAATGGGCAAATGACTCAGGTGATCAATACTAACATTGCTAACACTTCCCACAGTACTTACTAAGCCCCGGCGCAGAGAGGAAATCAAAGATGGTTAGGGCAAGTCTACCTGCAAACTGGGAGTGAAGACAGCAACAGTGCATGCACAACTCTCATGGATAATGATATAAAAAACAAATACATAAAGTTTGTATACAGAGATAGCTGGGCTTTATGAATAAACCACTGTAAGAAACTGCAATGTTTCTTGCCCAAGCACAATTTACTATTTTACTCCAAACAAACAATTATTATTATGAAACCTGCCTTTTCCTTCCAGAACCAGCAATAAACACCCTCACTCTTTAAACAGTAACAGTAATAACCAAAAAAGCTAGTGAGAAAAGCCCAGAAATAATCCCAGTCTATACTGAAATGAGCTTAAGTGATACCCAAACTTAGGAACCGAGCTAAACTGCAGCACTGCATTAAGAAAGAACAGTTAAAGAACTGATGGAAAAAAACACTACAGATAATGCCAGTACAATATATTTTAGGACCTTAACCTCTGGTTAAACTGCAAGATCATATTATGCTGTAAAGCAACTATAATTGCTTTACAAAGTTCTATTCTATTTTGGAATTGCCTTTGTGATCAAAGAGCTTAGAGGTAGGTGGGTGGTGCCATCAGGTCAAGCAATGGAAGAATCTCTTTCATTTAAAACATAAAAGGTGGATTTAGAAAGTTGGTGGAACAAAGACCATTTACAAATTAAAAGAAAACTCCAGATTTTGTATCTCATAAATATTCTCCCTCCCCTCCCTCCTGCAGAATATCATGGGTAGATTTTACTGGGTTATTTTAACATAAACTATATTGTCAGCTATATTTTCATCCAAAACATGTCAGGACAAATAGTGATGCTATCCCTCCACAACAGCAGTCAACGCTTTAGCTCCTATTTCCTCCAGCCACATCACCTGACTTTAAATGCTCACTGATGCATAATGTTACCCTAGATAAGTGTCAAGATACATTTCATTGCTGCAGTGCCTCTATACCTTAAGCTGCTAAGAAGGCATGCTTCTCCAAATTCAGCAGTGTTCTTCAAAGCTGGGAAACATGATTACCCAGTGCACATTTAGCTGGCTTCATAAATCAGACAGTAATTGTAATAAATGGCTTTTAAAAAAATAGACTTTTCATGCTCTGAGGATGTTTTAGTATGAAAACCAGAATATCCTCTTTCATCTTACTTAAGGAAAAATATACAGTAGAAGCATTCCCTCACTGATTCACCTTTGCAAGTCTTATATAATAATTTGTCCAAAGTCCACTCGCACTGAATTCAAAACCATTTTTCATGAATAAATAAAATGTGGGAGAAGCCTTTTACAAATCAAAAAAAGTCAAAGTTGAGTACCTAATACCTAAGCACGTCCATTCCAAGGTTACCTTTCTGTCACATCTATTGATTGGCTTATAGTTCAGCTGATCTTTACTCCACAGTGGCCAGATCTTTACAGTGAAGCACAGTGACTCCACTTGTGCCACATATGCCATTACAACAAAAAACTCCACAGGTAGATTTAAAAATTTCTCTTTAAGTTTACATTGTTCAATTAATGCAGTATTGTAGCATTATTAGCATTTCTACTCTTGCCCCAGCTCAGTTTCATCCTCAGAACTTCAGTGATCCATACATGAGCAAAACACAGAACAAAAGTCTTCTTAGCATTTCCTTCCTCCCAGTCTTTCCACCTTCTAAAATTAGCTGAGTAAGTAGCTATAATACAGAAATATTTCAGGGAGAGCTTTCTTATTATTGGAGAATTCTCTTTCACAGAGCAACTCAATCTGTGACACAGTTTTGCATTAAATTGCATTAAAGAAATTATAAGGCACTAGAAGTCTTCTGATTTTACAATAAATTAAAATAATAACCCTAACTCTGAACAATTGTTAGTGACAGATACTTGAATGATGCATCATAATGCAAGCCTGCTACTTGTTTTTTAAAATGTTTACTACCTCTTCTGGCAGAATTCTCAGAGCTTTTATTAACTACTGAACTATTAAACGTAGGAGATGAAGGAAGGAAAAAAACCCCAAAACAACCAAAACCTTGGATCTATTTGTTATTTTCAGGGAGCTATACCACCATCCCACATGAGATCACAGCCAACTCTGTACCACAGTGAGAGTGGCACTGAGCCACAGCTAATAAACCAGGCTGAGAGGAAGAGCATGTTGGCTTGTACTCAGCACTGTGCTACAGACACCTCTCTCACAAACAGCCAGCTCAGAGTACTCACTTGTCCTTATTTGTCAAAAGCTACTAACAAGGGAGTAGGTAAATTAATTACACAATTTAAATATAAAATGTATAAAATATGTTGCATGTTATAACAGTGCAATTAGACACAGTGTGTTATTCCATGAGAGTGATGCAAAGGAATAGTTCTTAGTAGCAAATATAACTCATTTATACTCATTTGAGATCTTCCAAATTAAAACTGGGAAAGAGCTACTTGATAAATTTTCAGTGACTTTTTCACTTAAATATGTAATACAATTAAAACTATAACAGTTGTGCATCATAAAATTTTATCAAAGTTCCTCAGTGAAAGGTTTTATAAACACTTTGACATTAAAACAAATATTCAATATTTTTGTTCCCAGTTTCATTTCATGTTCAACCTTTCACTCTTTTTTACTGGCCAAGTACAAAATATTTATTGCTTAGTTCATCTGCATTCCTCTTCCCCATGGACATGCTTGTGTTTTCTCAGTATTTTTAGCTCCACTTGATCACAGGGCATATCAAATTAAACTTAAGTTATCCATTCAGCATTTCTCTCTTAATTCATACTTACACCCCACCCCCCCCAACCCACTATTAGACTTTTTATTAATCTCAGTTGTAAACAAACACTTGTCTTATTTAATGAGATAGCATTCCTTTTACAAATTAAGCAACAGTTCCATCAGAAAAAGTTTTATTTTCTACTGCCTGAAAACATGATCTGTGAAACAGACCATTTATAAAAGGTCTTGATTATTAGATTCTGGTGAATAACTCATTTTTAGCAATTTTACCAAGATCAGTCTCTTGCCTCTGCTCATCACAAAACTCTTCAAATTTTAATTTTCCTCTTCTCAAGGCTGAGTAACATACAGTACATCACTCTCCTGCAGTATTGTTAAATTTTCCTCCTGTAACTAGCTACTGCAGAAGATGGCTTATTTTCTCCTGTAAGATTGTTACAAGAGCACCCTCAAAAGAAGGAAAAGAGGCTGACCTGCTGCTGAACTGAACACAGCTTCAACACAGCCTAATGATCAATAACTTGAGTTAGTATTTTCTTCCATGGGTTTTTAAAAGAAGCAGCAACAGAAACAGCTGTAAAATCTGAACAGTGCCGATGTATTTCAATGTCTATTTAATCATTCACTCCTGTTCCAGAATAATAGGGTTTTTAAATGAAGCAGCAACAGAAACAGCTGTAAAATCTGAACAGTGCAGATGTATTTCAATGTCTTATTTAATCATTCACTCCTGTTTCAGAATAATAGAATGTCAAAACATTTTCTGATAAAGTCTCTCCTCAAGAGTAGCTTCTGCTGAGATAGAAAGGACATAAACCAGCATGGAGTCAAACTTTGCTGAAGGAAGGGACATAATTTCTGTAAGCAGTCAAATATGTACAAACCTCCTCTTCATAAAGCTGTCAGTGGTCTGACCCTTTGCATGACTCAGTATTCCTGTGTCTTAAGACTTTTACACAGGCTTTGTGCCACTGTAATTGTAGAAACTACAGATGCCTATCTCTTTGTGGATATATGCACCATCACAGTTCCCGTCCAAATACATTAAGTTTCAAAACTTGCCCTAATGAACCTGAATAATTTCTTATTAATGATTACTGAAGTTCCATTTATCTCTTCTTTCTTCTCCAGTGATGATTCCAACATAATCCTTCTGTAAGCTGAATAGAATTAAAGAGGACAGGGCAACACAAAAGCTTGCTATCAGGGTAGCTAATAATCTGAGAATCTAATTTCTGTTAAAAATATTCAGCTAGCGACCTGTGCAGAAGAACAGAAATAGTACAAAGAAACCATCCTTTCATATGCCAAAGTAGCACCAAAAATTCATGGTCTTGAGAAGGCTCTGTATATAGAGACCACTGCCTTAAATGAAGAGGAAAACTGTGGGAGAGACAGATCTTTCTTCCTTCTGGAAAATATGTGAAGAATAAAGATCCATCTGATAAATTAAGGAACTCCTTATTAATAAACTCTCATTTGAGAGCTGTTTCTACACAAACCATAAGGTTTTGGACAGGAACAGTTCTAATTAGTCTGAAGTTAAAGGGTATTAAGACCTTGTTAAAAATGGAGGCTTAAAACAGTTCTTTGTTGGGGAATGAAAGTGATTGCTAAGATGACACTGAAACAAATTTTAAGTGATTACATTAGAGAAATAATAAGAAGAAAGCATTTTTAAGTACTGCTAACTTTGCACAGATTATTGCTATCCCTTCATAGTAAGTCAGTGTGTTAAGCTATGCAAGAATATCCAAGAAGGCAAGCTAATGAAAAGCCTGGATATTGGTAACAGTGTGTGACTGAAATCAAAGTTATGACAAAACCTTCCTGGTGAGGTTATTGTTAGTAATATAAGAATACTATCTGACTATTAAAAATAGCTTGTGTATATACATGCTGCAGTCATCACATTGCTCATAATGTTTACTTCCTCATGTACACAATGAAAATAATAGTAGCAAATCAAAGATGATAAAACCAATAACTGCGGAAAAAAGAGCTTCAATCCAATGAAAATTTTATATCAGAGGTCTTGAGCATCTTAAACATTCATAAACTGTAAAAAAAAAGCAACCCCTTTATTTCAGCATATACAATAAATTAGCTAAAGAGATTAAAAGGCTTAAGAGTACAGATGGCAGGACAAGAGAAACTCCTGAAGGAGGAAAGAAGAAACCACCTTCCTAAATGTAGAACTCGCTGCTATCACTGGGATTTCTGCATAAAACCTTGAGCTGATAATCTCTTTTTACTTCTAGATCTACAAAAACTTGGGGGCATTTTTGTTTCACATATATATCTTCAAAATATTCTGCTCAACCATGCAGGCTGAAGCAGACACACTTCTTAAAGGTATTTGAGACACTAGCAAAAATTGTTGTTTTTGTATTGGAAGATGTTTTCTCAATTTTGACTTTTTAAAAAACACATTTCCCAAAATCCTTTAACAATATAAAACTGTTTCTTTTGCATAAATGCCAAATATTAGAATTAAAAATATAAAATTATTCTGAAATCTCCAACTCTTTACAAGCTCATCTATTACTAATGCCTGTATAATCATTAGCAAATAATGAAGTACACAGAAACACTCCACCTATTTGAATACAAACATTATCTTTAAATCTTACTCCACTTTTAGTTACAAATTAATTTCTTGAAGATGTATTTTTAAGGTTGCTAGCTTTTTAAAAAAACAAAACAGAGTTAAAAATATGGATTAGTCTGTCAAGTGTGTTGTTTCATCTCCTCACCGGCAGAATTGCCCTTGAAAAGCTATTTGCCTAAGGCTCATGGCAGGCAGCATTCCTTCCTAAACCAGGGAGAAGTAGCAAAAAAACTAAAAGAATTGGATTTCTTTGCATTTTTCTGGCAAATTCCTGTTTTTAAAAAGGATTCAATGCTGAAATATTCTGAAAAAGTGCATTTTAAAGTAAACTTTACTAAAAGAATACAGTAACATTCTTATAAACTTAAAATACTTTATAACTCTACTTATATCACTTTTGAAAGTAAAGATTCTGAGAGCCATTTTAGATGGATTTTGGTAAGGGTATTTATTGTAACTTGGTGGAAAGCAAATTTTGCACTTACACAAAACCAAGAAGATCCACTTGTGTATGGAGAAGACTGGATAAGCATCACCCCATTCGGGATGGCATTTTCTGGGTTTTGTTGCTTATTCTATGAAAACTGATCTTGAGAGTTTTAATATTTCAAGATTATTCAAAACTCAAGTACCTTCCGGAATTTTTCTTTATGTTTTGGACTTTGCAAAAGAAACCTGAAATACGATAGGATAATACTCCTGAAGCCTCTGATCTTCCCCTGAAATTCATGCATGTTTAGATGAAGATGCGGTTCTAAACTGTATGAAACTGTTAAGACAGGTTGAATTAAAACTCTTTCAAATATTTTTCCTTAATTTTCACAGCACTGCAAATGCAGTAGAGTAGGCACAATAGAGAGTTTCCTGAACAAAATGCCAACGGTGCGGGTACAGCTCGAGCTCCAGGCACAAAATGGACACAACAGCTGCTCATGGTACCACATGCTGCTTCTCAGTCCTGAATCCTGCAGCCATCCTAGAACCACAGTGGTAAAAATCTCCCAGCCACATTGCCCCCTATTTTCTTTCTCTGAATATGAGAACCAAAACAAAATTACATATTAATGTATTTCTTGGATTATTTGCAACCTGTATAGCGAATGGCTTTCCTGGCTCTGTAAGAACAGTGGTTTTTTATGTTAGCAGAAAAGAGAAATACATTAAAGGGATCTTTATGTGCACCTTTTGGAAAAATGGAACACAGTAGACTAAAAATCACCACCTCATAAGTAATAATTACATCTTTTTTTTTAAATGGAGAAGAGGTTCCAGTCATGCATTCCCACATTTAATACTTTCTCCATGACCTATTCTGGTTTTGAACACTTGCCACTGAAGATTTCCACACACTATACTAAGCTATAGAGCACATTAACTGTGTAGAATGCTTGTGACAATGAGAAAAATACTGAATGAAGAGGAGTTGAGGGAAAAAAAGAACCTGAATGTGCATTTTTAAAATAGGTGTTACAATCATGTCAGTCAAATGACACTCACTCCAGAGCAACCTGTATTTTCTAAATCAATCACCTACCTGAAAATGACACCAATAACAAATTTCAGAAGGATGCACTGGATTTCCAACCACAAATATAGACAGATACATTCTTGTATCTGAAACCAAATAATGAATAAAAAATACAATTTTAATAGAGTAAGAATTTCTCCGTATTAGACTACAAGAAAGGGGATGAAAATGGAGGTAAGAAGAGAGACACTATAGTTAAAGAAAGACCAAAAAGCTTAGAACAGAATTAATAAGGGTATAAAGGGAAGCATTTACTGCTGTAGTGTAACTGTGTTTCTTTAACACAGTCTGTGGAAAATCATTTGAGGTAATTTTTCAACCCTTAATATGTCAGTTTTGAGCTCAATGCTATCTTCATCCATAAAAAAATACTTAAGTCCTGGTTATAGTCTTGTGATGTTTATACCATAGCATGGTTAAAGGGAAAAAGAGTAAGTGAAGAATCCATGGCAAAATTCAAGCTGTAGTCAAAGAAAGTGAGAAAAGCATACATTAAAAACCCACAAGATTTACTGTAGGATAGCTATACTTTTCCTTCTTAAGCCACCATCTGTAAAGATTTCTGTTGTACACTGCTAAAAAGTGATTTTATAGGAGTCCCCCACAAAAGTTATGGTGGGACAAGTCTAATCAAGAAAGCAATCTAGAATTGAAATGCAGTGAATAATAGTGCATAAAAACATGAGCAGATCTGTGCATAGCAATTTTCTGTATATCAGTGTCAGAACTATTCCTAAGATGTGCAGCAATGTCTTCCTTTACATCTCTATTCTATTACAATATTTCAGTAGCAGATGATGCAATCCCCCTGCTAACCTAATCTATACTGCAAATAGGCACACACATTTCAAAGATCTTCATTTCAAAAATCTTCTCTAAACTTCAAGCAGTTACAGCTTAGACAAAAAGTAGCCTCTCATACAAAGAGAGGCCAGGGCTCAGCTCCAAATCACTTTTCAGAACAGTTCAGAACATCGTTTAGTAATTTTTACTAGTGAGATTAGAGGAAAGCAATTTTCTATCATGTAGTAAATTACCAAAAGCCATGTTGAGATGGTTTTGTTCCCCCATTTCTGGAAGTTCCAAATTTGAGTTTAGCCATGTCAGGGAAGCCCGCTCTGCTTTGAAGAACGAGCGTTTGCTCATGCAATGGAAAAATTGTTCAAGTTTGTGAGTGCTCCACTCTTTATGAAAGTACTACTCCTGAAAAAAGCGTATAAAAATTGCCATAACAACTCAGTCTAAATGTGCACACAAGTCAGTATGGTGTTTCTGGTGCTAAGAAACAAATGCTTAGGGAATAAACACATGACAAACAACATGATTTGTTTCCTGGTACACACTTATCACCTCATGCTGCCTTCAGTTCAGCAGCTTTCCTGACCTAGATGCTGGAAGCAATTAATTGGCTTTAACAGCCACAGTAGGTCTATCAGCCTAATTCCTTTATTTGTATCTATAATTCATACTCCAGGCTTCCATATGATGTTGCATCAATTATGAAACATCCAGTTCTGCTACACTTGTACAAGTATGTACTTTTATTAATTTTAAACCTGCTGCTCAATTTTTTCCTGTCACAATTTGTGATCTGTAAAAAACCGTGAATAATTGCCTCTGACTTTTTTTTAATGTTATTCATTCTGTATACCTCCACCATATGTTGTTTCTTCGTTAGAGTGAAAAATTCTATTCTATTTAATTTCTTTGTGTGGAAGCTGTTCCAAATCTCTGCTTTATCTTTTCATCCATACCATACCTCCAGTAGAGGTTAATAAAGTAGTCAAGATTTAAACACATCTGAGGTTTATATTCATACAAATAGATCTTCCGTTTGGTACTTGATTTTTTTAGTAAGTACTTTTATTTTAAATGTTCTTTTCTGAGTATACAGAAACACACGTAATGCACTACAAAGTAATAACAGAATCCTTTCAGAACATTATCTTAGGAAATTAAGTTTAAGCTAAGATCAGCACTGGACCATTTCTAACCTGTAGATACACACACACAAACAAATCATACTGTAGAAACTATGAGAAGACAACCCCCTTTAAATACCCACAAAAGAACAGAATATAAATAGAAACAACTAAAATTTGAAAGAACAAAGTCAGGTGAAGAGTCACGCTAGCTGTGATTTGGATGAAGTCTGGAGGTGGAAAATAGGCTAGAAGAAGCTGTTTGAGTTTTCAAAGTCATAGATCCTCAGAGAGTGGAAAGCTGACAAAAATAGCAAATGCCAAGAAAAGAGTCCTCCAAAAGAAGCTTGAAGTTAAAAGATCATGTAAGGCAAGATTAGGTCACCAAGAGAAGACTAGAGAATGCATCTAGAAGCTGTGGTGGATTTGGGTTGGACAAGACAAAATGCAAAACCAGAGAGGTGTACATCAGAATCCCTCAAGGAAATCCCTATCTTTACGTATTAAGATTTTAAAAATAATTTGGACTGTGGTTATAAAAAATAGAATACTGACCAGGAAGCTGAGCTGCTATGCCATTATATTCCAAAGCAAATGGTGGGCTGTAAAATTATATTCAATCAAATTAACATTTGACATTCTACTCCCGTTTATTCTTATTAATTATTAGTGCAAATGATAACAGAAATAAGTCTTCTGGTACTTAATTCTGAGACTGTGACAGTACTTGGTACATACTCAATTTTCCTACTTCTTTTGTAAAAGTCATTCTGGTCTGGTCCTGAATATCCCCAAACACACAGTAAGCTTGTCCATATTCCTTCCAAATGCAAAAGGAAAAAAGTAATTACAAAAATTATTTACAATTTGTTTTTAATTACAAAAAGTATTACAATTATAGTATTACTTATATGTGACCTAAATCTGATTGGGATGGAGTTGTCTTTCTTCACAGCAGGTGGCTGCACCAGAATTGCTGTGATCTGGATTTTGCCTGAACAGTGCTGATAACACACCAATGTTTTCACTGTGGTTGAACAGTGCTTGTAAAACATCAAGACCTTTCCTTGCTGCCACCCCAGCAAGTAACGCTGGGGAAAGGAAAGAGCTGGGAGGGAGCACAGCCAGCACTGCTGACCAAAGGGATACTCCATACCATAACATTGTGCTCAGCAAGAAATGCTCAAGGAAAGGAGGAGGAAGAGGAGTAACATTAGACATTGCAGTATTTGTCTTCCCAGGCAATTGTGCGTGCTGAGGCCTGCCTTCCCAGAAATTGGCAAAGCATCTGACTGCTGACGGGAAGTATTAAGGCTCTTTCTTCTACTGCTAGAGAATAGAAGTTATTAAGACAACGGGATTTAAAAATTGCATTTGGAAAAAAAAACCAACCCTGGCATGAATTTGAAGTTAGAAGCAGAGTGGGCAATTTTAAAATGAAGGTTTAAAACTAGCAGAAATAACTTTTAATCAACTGTGATACTGGCTAGACTGAAACTTGATCAAGATTTCTGAACCTGTGTCTTATGTATTTCCTTTCAGACATCAGAGAGCAAACATAATGAAACCGAGCAGAAAGGGCATAGCTTTTCTTTTGAACCCTTAAAAATTGTCTAACATTTTCATTTATTTTCCTAAATGAAAGTTTAAGTACATTTAATAATAATAACAACAAACCTTAAATCTGAAAATGAAAGATCTAGTAAATCTCTATAATCAATGATGAAGTTTCTTATTCCAACAAACATGATATATCCTTATACATCCTATCAGCAGAGAAAATCCCTAAACTTGTTTAGACAGAGGTTCCTGGCTAAAAAGCTTGAAGCAGTGCATCCCGCAACACAGAAAAATACAATACTTAATTCTGAAACTAGTACAAGAACTGAAAAGAGAGATGGAACACCCAAGGTGCAGCTGCCATACAAACAACCAGCCCTCTCCCCATAACAATACTTATCAGCCCAGATACAGCTCTGGGGCTGCACAGCCTATAGTTCTAGAACAACTTATGCAGCTACTTGATTAGCTCATAAACTTCTTAATTGCAGGCTACCACAGGGTGTTCCAAGAGTAAAAAGAAGAAATTTGCTTCTAAGAATTTGGGAACTGTGTGATAAGAGAAGACATGTTTGCTCTAAATCTAACTACTATTGGTAGATAAAGCTGACACAGAGCTTTAGAGAGGTTACAGGAGACTGCTTTGGGCCAAGATGTAAAAATCATTAGAGCTGAAAGTTACTAAGTGCTTAAAAAAGACATTTTCTTGTGTTCTGCTTTGCACAATCTGCTGCTATGGGTTTTCATCAACAGATGAAGTTGTTCCTATAGGTTTATGAGTCATTAAGCTTAAACAGCCAAAGGACACATGCAATATTAGCCATTTTTGCTAGAAACTGCCAAGGAATCTTGTAGGTTGAGAATCCTTTTTGTTCAAGTGCAAGAAACACAGAAAACATTTAGGGACTTGTTCATATGACTGGAGGTAAAAAAGTTTGCCAAATGAACAACAAGAACATCCTCTGTGATACATTTGATGGAGGCTGGTTGGACTACAGAGAAGCCAAGCGGGGAAACTGGCTGGAGAAGAAACCCTGGCCACTCTTAAGCATGTTTTAATTATCTTGATGGAAGGGCAAATACAATTTTTTAAGGCACACAAAAACTCTGCTTGCAGTTGAAGCAGATAAAGGTTTGTCTCAATCTCCTAGATCAATCAGCAACCATAAGGATAGCATGAAGCCAATTTTATGTATATCAACTTTTAAGAAGTGCTTATTAGATTAGAGTCCTTTATGCAGGTCTCAGATCTCTGGATGTTTTTCAAGTATAACTTTTTTCACTAGATTCAATGCTTAAAATAGGCAGCACTTCTGTAATGCTCAGCATTGCTTCTCTGCATAAGAGTCTGGGCTACCACAGCCAGCTTTCCAGCCATCGTAATAAAGATAACCTGATAAAATCATCCGATGCTTATAAATGAGCTCAGGAGGCAAGAGAAGCAGAGGAATATTTTTGTAAGCCTATTAGGGAAAACATGCTAATACAGTCAAATAATGGACAAACAACTGATCATGAACTCCCACTAGAAGGTTGCTGCGCAACAAGATAACTGTGGATAGAATTACCAAATAAATGTTTCCTCCCAATACAGCATTACTGTGACTAGCAGTTAAATAAAAGATACAGGCATGACATTCATATATTGTAACAGGCATTGAAAAATTAGAAAGGCTGCATAACAGGGAGAAGGTGTGAACTGGTATCCTCACAACATTGAATTTGTAACCTTCAGCAAGACAGAATATGACACTGGTTTTCAAATGATGAGCAAACCACAGAAAGCATAAGCTACAATACTTCCAGTTTTCCTCAAAAATTCCATGTGAAGATGGAAACTGAAGTTTTACATCCACAGATTTAACAGTGTATTTATCAAGTCTTCAATCACAGAATCAGTAAGGCTTTGTGTGCTCAGTGAACTTGCTGAGGAGGGATCTCCCCTTCATCCAATAAATCAATGAATTAAGGTAAAGAATTATGGGCCCAGCACTGACCCTTAGAAGACACCATCAGTGACAGGGTTCACCTAGTCCCTGTGCCACTGATTATAATCCTCTGGGATCTGCTGTTCAGCTAGTTCCCAATTCACCTCAATGTCCACTCATCCAGCCCACATTTCCTGACTTTTCCTATGAGAATGCTGTGAGAGACTGTGCCAAAAGCCTTGCTGAACTCAAAGCAAACAATATCCACTGCTGTTCCCTCCAGGTATTTGTTTCATCCTGCTCAGTAAGATTTAAAAAAAAAAAAAAATAGAGCTCCTCAAGAATTCCTTTATCACCTTCAGTCCTTAAGTGACAAATTTTAAGGATCTCAAAACTTCTTCCCAGAAGATTTACCTAGCTCCTCCTTCTAAGGCCAGTTCCATCTGGTTTTTGGTCATATTCATTACACAGAAGACAAACCAGAATGCATACATTTTCATAAAAGAAAAGGAAATAGAAAAAAAAGGAGGAAATAAAAAAAAGGTTTGCCCTTACAGCTCTCTACACTTGCACTGGATCAAATATGTACACTATAATCTGCAGAACTCTCCCTAACATTCTTAGCTATAGATTCCAGGTTCTTCACCAACTGTCATTTAGAATTTTTTCAAACTATCCAAACAATGTCTACTATAAACTCAACTAATTCTTTCTCACCAGGCAAACAGAACAAACCCTTTAATAATCTTTTATATACTATAGAAATCATACTTCCTCTCTTGACACGACATTCTTAGCTATAGATTCCAGGTTCTTCACCAACTGACATTTAGAATTTTTTCAAACTATCCAAACAATGTTGTCTACTATAAACTGAACTAATTCTTTCTCGCCAGGCAAACAGAACAAACTTTAATAATCTTTTATATACTATAGAACTCATACTTCCTCTCTTGACACTGTTTCCTCAATTAATTAACCTGCCATACATTGTATTTTCTGTCTTCTCCTCCTCCTTCTTTTCTTCTACACACCTCTGGATCTCTGAGTTTGTTGTCCAAAATAGAACACTGTATATAGCAGACATATCCTTGAGCTCCAGGGAACCCAATCTAGTTGAAGACATCCCTGCTCACTGTAGGAGGTGACCTTTAAAGGACCCTTCCAACTCACAATATTCTGTGATTATCTGCAATGAATAAAAAACAGTATTTAATGCTCAAACCATCTTTACAGTTGAACAATGATCAACTTTTTTGCAGTAATTAAATTTTCTCTAATTAACCACTAAATGAAATTTAATTTTAAAGTTGTTGCACGCTTCCTTTTCCCACAATCTATAACTCCTCACTTCAGGTTTATTGGATATGCTTGGTGTTTTGGGGTTTTTCCTTTAGCAGAATTTTCAATTTTATTGATACACAGAAAATTGTGAATTAATCACATACAAATATGGGTGATCAAACTACTGATTTGAGCAGCAGAGCTTTTATTAGCATTGCTGAAAGAACTGAAAGCAGATTAAGTTTACAGTCCTGCTCCAGCTGGGAAATCACTTGGAGAAAAAAGGCTACTCTGACAATTAGGCATACTTGATATAAATCAAACATGAATGAAAAAAACCAACAATGCTGTCTATTTTATAGTTTCATTTCAGTGTAAACATACACTTTCAGCTGTCTAAAAAAAAGGCCTTCTGCAGTAACAAAAGATAAGTTGTCTGTTGCAGAGCCAGAGTGGCAAACTAAGAGGGACAGAGTTATTTGCAGAGAAAGCATGAGAATTTTTTATGTAAATCTAATGCTTGCATCTGAGATTACAAAGAAAAAGAAGCAGTGCTAAATGAAATTTAATTTTAAAGTTGTTGCACGCTTCCTTTTCCCACAATCTATAACTCCTCACTTCAGGTTTATTGGATATGCTTGGTGTTTTGGGGTTTTTCCTTTAGCAGAATTTTCAATTTTATTGATACACAGAAAATTGTGAATTAATCACATACAAATATGGGTGATCAAACTACTGATTTGAGCAGCAGAGCTTTTATTAGCATTGCTGAAAGAACTGAAAGCAGATTAAGTTTACAGTCCTGCTCCAGCTGGGAAATCACTTGGAGAAAAAAGGCTACTCTGACAATTAGGCATACTTGATATAAATCAAACATGAATGAAAAAAACCAACAATGCTGTCTATTTTATAGTTTCATTTCAGTGTAAACATACACTTTCAGCTGTCTAAAAAAAAGGCCTTCTGCAGTAATAAAAGATAAGTTGTCTGTTGCAGAGCCAGAGTGGCAAACTAAGAGGGACAGAGCTATTTGCAGAGAAAGCATGAGAATTTTTTATGTAAATCTAATGCTTGCATCTGAGATTACAAAAAAAAATGTACAATCAGCACAAACAAGCACCAAAGAAGTCCTAAAGTGTAAATATTAAATGGGTAAGAGGATTAATCAAATGCTATTTTAAAATTCCAGGTATTATTATAGACATCAATCATAGCCAAATAGGCATAAGATTTTAATTAAACTCTGTTCTTTATTTTTCAAAAAAAGATTAAAACATCTATTTGTTTGGCACTCCCATGCTTCATCCCAATGCTGTCCTTTCATAACAAAGAATTCAGATCCCATGGGACCTTAAGAGTCACCTACCAATGGCTGGGTTGAGCAATATTGCTTTAGATGGTTTCTTCATTTTGGAGATTCACTCTCACTATTACACATTTGGCAAGAACTCTTCACAGGTGCTCAGTCATAAAACAGCAAGAATATAAATTTGGAAAGACAAACCCAAGTCTATACATTCCAATCATTCATCAGGAAGAGGACACTTTTCTTACACTGTAATCTGTCATATAGCAAAGTATCATAAGCAGCCCTTGATACCTAACATGTACTGAGAGTTTATTCAGTCTTTCAAAGTGACAAAAATGGCTGTGTTGCAGTCACTTGTGCTTCTTATGCTATAAGAAACAGAAAGCCATTTAATTTCTTTTGAACATTATAATAATTTATTACAATATTCTTTATGTGAGTTACAGTCAAGGAAGAAAATGAAAAGATTCTATAACTTCTAAAAATAGAGAAAAGAATCACTCTACAAGAAAGGCAATTCAACCTTCTGAGAATAAACTCAAGTGGTGCAAGCCCAAAACTATCTGTAGCATGTAAGCCTACCTGCAGCTCTAAAACCCACATACAATTCTAATGCAAACAAACAAAAAAGAATCACCAAAGCCAACCAACCAATCAAAAATATTAAAAAAAAGCACTCAACAGAAGAATTTTGCAAATTAAGACCTTTAAAATAGCCTTGACTTTAACACTTAAACAGTAACTATTAAAAACTTGTCCACTGCATTCACTCTGTACATAACAAGCAACAACTATACATGCCCCTTGTACCTCTATCATTTCAGATGTATAAATCATCAGTTACATACGCTATGTCAAAATTGCCCAAGAATGCATGTAAATATATGTCATTTACCTGTAGGAACATGACAAATTCTACATCTACCTAATTACTATAAACCCTATAAATAAGATGCCAAATACACCTTATTTTTCACTACTTCTCAATCAATAAGGAAAAATCTGTTCTTTCAACATCAAGGACCATCACATTAGAGCTCAATGTGGAATGCACTGTCATTCATGTGATTTTTTTTTTCTCTTTTTCCCTTCCCCCATAACAAGTGGTACATCTACACACTAGCAAGAACATTTTCAGCTAGTACTAAAGTTAATGGATGAGAAAAAAACCCCACAAACCCAAAAGAAACTGAGTGACAAAGAAGGTCTGATACAATTTCAAGTCTGGCTCAGAGCTCACAAGACTGTATTTTATTTTAGAGAAAGATACAATACTGAGATAAAGACCAGCCGTCTTGTGGTGAAGCAAAATTTAGACCACGTGCACATATACTTAAATTGAAACAGGTAGTAGAGAAGGAAACACATATAGCTGTATGAAATCAGATACAAAGAAAACAGATTCTAGATGTTAGAGTAATTGACAATAACATAATTATCCAGTAATATTCTAATTTATATGCAATTCCTCTTTAAAAAAACAGGGGCAACAATGTGCATACAAGCCCTGTATAGAAATACCAGCATGCACAATCTGTTACCTCTGAGACTCTTAAATCCTTTATTGTATGTGCTCTCTGGATGTTACTTCAGAATTATATTAGAAACAAGTTGGTTTTAGTAATTCTTGCTTGTATTAAACAATTTGGCAAACATAAACCACTAAAGCATTAGGTGTACTTCATCACACTACTTCTTTATATAATTACAAAACTACTCACAAGGATATCAGGAAGAAGTTTTTCTTTGCTTAGCAATAAGAGCCAGATACTCACAAAGAAGGGTCTTGGACCAGATCTTTAAGGTTTATCCCACTACGATCCTCAGCAAGGTTCCTGAAGCAACTGTCACTCACTAAAAAAAATAGAAATAAAATTAAAGCAAAACAAAATAAAACAAAATAAAATAGGAAACAAAGAGGTGGAAATTTACGAACAGAGCACAGTTCTTTTGATTAACTAAAATTGCTTTTTGGCATTGGGTGGAATTTGAACATTCATATATAAGGTCTGATTTTCACCGAGATTCCACCTAATTCAAAGATAAGTTAACTCAATGGAAAGTGAAAAACACTGTATCACAGCTTATGCAGAAATAAACGGCACAAATTTCAGGTGATGTCCTCACTACTTGTCCACCTGAAGGCACAGGAAATCTAAAACGCATGGATGCATAGGTACACACTTATCCATACATTTAACAGGAGTGTCATTAATCATGCACTGATCAATATACTTAATCAGAAACAGTGAGAGCTGCTATGTATTTAAGTTCATAGTTACTCATGGGTTAGCAAAAATGTTTAACATGAGATAACCAAAACAAGTAATTAAGAGCAAAAATTTATTCAAGCAACTTATAAATAATTTATAAAGTGCATGTAAAGCAGCTAGTTACTGCAATAACTGAAATTACAGTAAATGTCACAGAAGTTTTAAAGAGTATGCTTTCATTTTCTTCACTAATTAAAAGAAAAAAAACCCCAGAAGAGACCTAAACCTCAAACTCCAAATTTGTTCTCTTGGCTAAGTCTCTCAGCATATGCGCTCCAATCCTAAAAGCCATTTCATTTCTCTTAAGTAACACCACAGTCAGTTTGAGAGGTGGGAAAAGAGCAGTGGCTCAAATACTTTTAGAACAACACAGTATCAGTTTAAAGGAATTATCTATTTCTGACTACAGCAAACTTTCTGAAGGACACAAAGGTTGTGATATGAAAAAATCAGTGTAAGGATCAATTTCTCTTAATGGTCAAAGTCATCCGTGAGACAAAGTTTATGAAGAAATGCACTACTGCACATCTTTCAACACAGAATACAACCTCACATTTGGTGACCCTGGATGTGTCTAAATCACTGCAAAACACTGCAGAAGCAAGTGTTCCTGGTTTTCTCCCTCTAAATGCAAATTGCTCTCTTTAATTTCCATCTCCAAGTATTCATGTGCACCACCAGCATCAAGAAAATGCAAATCATTCCCAAAATACATTGTTTTCACAGATTACAACACATACAGTGACAGACCTACCTAACATACTACAAAACAGCAAAATGTTTCTACTAGTACCTCTCATTGGCAATGCATCTCACAAGTGAGAAACCTGGTAAGTCTGCTGGGAAGGACAAGTATTGGAAGAAAGCATCCCAGAAGAAGAGGCTGGTGTAGCTGATGAAACAGGTAGCAGTCCTGGCCCTCAGACAAAGCCTGACAGTTTATGACTGTGAGAGAGGTATTTGTCATGTGGTGAAAACACTCATCTAATAGGGTAATAACCAAAGGCTATCCTAAGCTCCTCTCCCTCAGTGTCTCTGCAAACAGTACCTAACAACAGCTTGCTGCACACACCCCCTGAAAGCCCTCAGCCCTTCTCAAGGGGTCTCCTGTCCTTGAGGCACTTGTCCCAGAGCTTCATTTGAAACAACCTGTGCTAAGCCCAGACTCTCACCTTGTTCCTACCATGACAACTTCATCATTGCCTGTGTAACAAACTGAAAGTTACCTGCACTGAGCTCACAAGCACTTCCCCCACCGCCAGGGAAGCTCTGAGTGAGCAGCTTGAGCCTTCAGGAATTTTTCATTTCCATCCCCACCTATTACACTGAACCCAAGACCCCTGAGTGGATCTCTTAACTCTTCAGCTAAAGGAGTAATTCCAAGATCAGCAGATCCACAAACAACTACATGTTGGATTTTATGGGAGAAAAAATTCCCGCCTACATTGATATTTGATAGTTTATATTTGCTTCTTGTCAAGTTTGGCAACAAAACAGCAAACAGAACATTTTACCTGCAGTCTTGTCATAAATCCTACACTACCAATGTATCAACATATCTCCTATACTAACATAATACATCATGAATAAAAATTATGCTCAACACTGTTTTTTCACTACTGACAAACCAAACATTTTTCAAGCATTAAATATTTAATCTAAACATGCTGCATTTCTCTAATGTCTCCTCCAACCTCCTCGTGGAAAGCAACCACAGTGATAACTGAGGAAACTGGTGTCTATCTCAAAAGTTTTTAAAGGGGAAATGAAAAATAACAAAATTATCTTTTCAGTAAAACTGGCCATTATTTATCTGTAACTCATGATGTTTAAAACACAAAATGTGTTTCAAATAAATGTTTAAAATGAATGCCTAGATTTGTAAGAGACAGCCTTTGTTTTATTTGTCTCAACACAAATCCAATATTATAACACTCTTTTTATTAATGACTTTTAAAATTGCAAACCTCCACTCTACTTAGCAGACCTCAGCAATAAAACCATTTGCTAAAAATGCTAACTCAACATCAAATATCGACAAACTTTGAAAAAAAGTATAAACCTCATCTCCCTTTTCTTCTTTGATTGTAGGAGAGTTAGAGCAATGTGTAGCTGCAAATTGGTAAGCAAGCATCTTCTTAGGATACTGTTCTAGCTGGATTTAGAAAACACAGATGCTACAGATAAATGTAAAAAACTCCAAACCTGGTTTTAACAATCAAGAATTCCAATACTTTAGTTAATACTGATATTTGACTATAACTGTCAATAAAATTAGTAGTATGGATAGCAACAGGAGAGTTTCCTGGAGTGGAAATAGTTCATTGGAATAGGCTGGAATAAGCACTTGGTCTGCATACAAGCACAGCCTTGCTCTTTCACATCATTGCAAACTCTTACCATAAATAAATAAAACAAATGTTCAGCAATAAATGCAAGGTGGAAGCAATCAAGCAGAGCAGGTAGTCTATTTCTCACAGCTTAGAAAACTTTAAATCAATACTGCAGATATTTTAAAAATAACATATACCCTAATTGAAATGCAAGCTATTATTTTAAACAGGAGAGTGAACTGTGATGGTATGGCAAAAATATCAGGGTTATCAATGGTGCTTTAAGGGAAAAAAAACGTAGACAAAAGCTTTTCATCACAGCCACCAACTGTACTACAGACACAGTTAGGCCATGCCTTACTTCTCTTTGAAGCACAACCAAGGGATACTTTTGCATAGGACATTTATATAAACACAATCCCCATACAGGGCTTTATTCTCTTGCTCCAAAATTAAATTTTTATTTTTTAACCCTCTGAAAATTTGTAAAAGCTAGTATTTTAAGCATTGTTGAGTGGATGGTTTCTGGAGAGATACAGAACTGTTAGGTGGTCCTCTCTACATACACATCAAGTGGCTGAGCCCCTGGGCTGCAGTACACCCCCCACAGGTACTGCCTCAGAGACATGGCAAACGACTACAAAAATAGCACCCTAAAGTACATTTGCTCCATGGAGTATTGCACATACAATGACAGTCTGTAAGGTGCCAGAAATGTTCTTAATACACCAAATATTGGCACAAATATCACAGGCATCAACTGAACAAAACACATAGACTCAAAAGCATCACAGCGAGGCAAAATCCCTAAACACGCATGGAACAGTTTGACTTCCAAGTGAGCTGTTACATGTATCAAAGCAAACAGGATTTAGCAATAGCTCCAATTTTCCCCAACATTCATCCTACTTCCAACTCCTGGTTTCTATTACTGATGTTCTGTTTCTCACCCCTGTCTAGTCTTGTGCCTAGGAAGTAACAGAGGTGGGAAGCTAATAAGGGAATATAGCTCTCACCTGTCAATTACACAGCATACAAAATTCCCGACGGAAAGGTTAAAATCAGCATTCACACTCTAATGTGCAAACATCCAATTTACAACAGTTCTGAAGCCTTCCCACTTGGCATTTGTGAACTTCTAAATTTGTCCATATGATTTTTTTTTCCTTTGCTTTCTTTAGCAGGGTTTTAAATGAGACCATACTGAAGAGAAATAGATTGTGAGCCTATGGATTTCCAAAATGAGAAGTTCTGTAACTCTGAAGGCAAACTAGTATTTTCTTCAAGTAGTGGCAGGTCATAACCTGTTGTAAAATGTATCCTTGTTTTAGTTTTATTTTTTAAATGTCCTACAATTTAAAAACCATGTAGCTCTTGAAAAATGTAATTTAATCTCCTACCCCACAGAAAGTACTCCCAGTAAAGAAGAGTCCTCTTGAGATCAAATCACTTCCAAAACTACAGCTGATAACAGTGATTTTCATGTTCATTTAATTTAGAAAAAAATGCAATAACCACTCTAAAAAAATCACTATCTATAGTTTGGTAAAGAAAAGTAACAATTAAGTTTACCTCCTGTCATTGCAAGCCCCCAGCCAGGTAATAGCATTGAGTCCATGCTTCCCAGAAGGCTGATCACTCACTTTATTATCCTGTACTTATTAAGAAACCCATTGCCCTTACAGACAGGCACGATACAGGTGGACCCAAGCGGTCCTTGAATCTGAACACCATCACCACTGGCCAATTAAGAAACCACCCTTTGATAAACAAATCTCCATAACGCATTCTACATGTTCACACCAACAGCTGCAGGAAGTGAAAATAAAAATTGTTTACCATTCTTTTCTCTGATCTTCTCACAGCCTTCCCCAGGACAATGCTCTGTGGCCAGAGAGCTGCTGCCACAGCCTTCCCCATATCTAAATATATGATTCCAGAAAACTACTATTACCTGCCACATTTTCCTCTAGGTTCCCAGAATTCAGAACTACTTTTAGATCAGTTGTGACTGTCTGTAAATAAAAATTGTCTTGACAAAAAAATCTTGACTGTCATGAAGACAGTCACCAATGCACTATTAGTTTGAAAATACAAGGATTACTACAACATCAAACAGTATGCACTGAAATATAAGATACCAGATTTCTTACATTTTTGTCTTTTAGCGATAATATTGCCTAAGTTCAATTCTTTTTCTTAGGATCTCTTCATCTACCAATAGTATTTTTGACAAGACTTTACCTTACCCCTCTTTTTATGGGCTCATTTATGTATTTAGGTCTTATAACAGATTCATTCGGCAGTTAATAAATATAAAAATATATTTAGTACACTTGAGATGTTCTGAAAAGTACGGGTCTAGCACAGTGTTGTACTCCAGTCTGGTTTTGCTTGCAACAAGCACTATTCAGCAGTCTCATTCCAGATTCAGGTGGTTCTGTTCCATATACTGCATGCAAACGGTTCAGGATTCAAGTATTTTGCTTTTATGGGCCCAACCTTATAGACAAGGCAGCAAGCACCTTCTTTGCCTATTATACATATTGTTGACGTCAAGAAATAAACTCTGCTAGGGAAGCTTAGGATCTTAGGGTTTAGGCTATAGGAAGGTAACAGAATTTTTTCTCAGACCTCAAAACATCTCTCCTTAAAAGCCTGTTCTCCTGCAACCACAGAATTCCTGTCCTATAAGGCATACATTATGGAAGGCAAAGGAAGGATAAAGCACCAGAATATTGATTCTCTTAATATTAAAATGCTTTTAAGGTATTTTATGGGTCACATGGACAGTAACACCAGAGATAAATAATGCTGCCTTTTTTCTCTGCTACTGTCACATTTTTCAAGTGAGTGCATGTCAACCAGAAAACATACATAAAACAGATGGCACAATACAGAAATTTTGTAGCACCTTCTCCAGATCTATCAAAGAAGACAGCAAATTAATTTTAAGAGCAGCACTTATACCATTTGCATATCTGCACACAAATCTCTGACGTATTTGCAGAATAAAAAGAACTACGAGTCTCCATGCAAACTGCAAACACTTATAAATGCCAAGAAAATACGTTGTCTGTGAGTAGAAGAAATAAGGCAGGCTGATTTCCTAAGAACTTGTGATCTAAATGCCATTTTGCTATCACCATATACATCCAGAATGGTATCCTCACAGACTGACAAAAAAGTACTACTATAAAAAAGGAGCTAAGGTACTGGAACAACAGAAGGGAAAGGTTTGGGTGACCTACTGAAAAACAGGATGATCATGAACCAGAAATACAAGTTCAACATGTGAACCTATGATTTTTCTTTTTCTAGAAAACAGAGAAACAGTAATGTCACTTGTAAACCAGATGTAAAGGAGGGCTGTTGTAATGATAAAGAAAAGTAAGATACCAGGAGAAGTAACAAGAACTTTCCTGATTAGCTTAGCAAAAACCTCCATCAGATGGTAGCTGCTGCTGTGTTTATGTAAGTACAACAGCAAAACAAATATCAGAGGGAGACAAGAATAGAATTGCAGAAGAAATTTAACTGTGAGGAAATCCTAAGAAACAGAGCATAAATTTTCGAAGAGTTAGAAGTGAACCCTCACAAATAATGCTTCTATAATAACAGTGAGGGCAAGGAAAGCACACAGACTTGTTCTCAACAGATTTAAGGATAGATTAAATGATACAGAAATTGTTCTTGAAGACCTGAAGCATTCTGCACCACAGTAGCTAATGTTGTGAAATCTATGTTAGAGTTTCTCTGAAGGCTATGAACTTCTAAACCTCCCCAGGGTTTATCCCATTTTCTAACAGCAATTAAATGAGGCATTTTTTTTCTGTGCATCCATTAGTCTAGTGGGTTATTCCTCTCTCAAATGATTTATCATTTAAATTTTACAATATTTGTGCAGCCTTAGGCTACAAATTCTACACTGGGTTTTAATCTAACATTTAACAAGCTGGAGTTTCAACTCCATTCTACTGTCAGTGTGATCACTGCAGTGATCAGGTGAACTTCAGAAGAAAAACATCAAACCATTGAAGACATTTAATTCTTGGGAGATGCAGCATTAGCAACACTTCTAATTGTTTGTACGCAATAAAAAATTTGGTTTCTTGAAGCTATGAATAATAAGCACTTGATGAATTCTTTTCTTTGGGCTCTTGTTATTGGTGATAAATTAGTTTGTGTTATGTATGGATTTTTTTCCCCAACATGTATTTCCAATACGAAGTTTCCAGAAGAAGTTACTATAAAGCCATAAAAAATTCCAGGATGGGAAGGAAAGGTATAGAAGATAAACACATTCAAGAGAGGGGAAGAGAAGAGTTAAACCAACAAGAAAAGCTAAGTACCTTTGAAGAGTAGTATCTATCTCATTTTAGACTGCTCTGAAATTTTTAGTTCTACCACAGGTTAGAACAGCTGTACTTAGAGCAGATGTGGAGAATCTTTCCTCTAAAGGATATTCTTTACAAGGAGATAATGATTTTCAGCTTTTCTGATTTCTCTAGAAGATGTCTGGGTTTTTTCAATACGTCAAAAAAGATACAATTCTTATCTGTAAACTTAGTTTTCCTGTATGTTATTTAGTTCAGGAGAAGAATATGTTTAGTTTCTTAGTTAGCAACATGTGAAACAATTTACAGCATCCTATATAGGCCCATTTTAAATAGATCCTTGGTTGCAGAGTACACCAATCAATTATACAATCAAACCTCAGCTAGATGCACTTTTGAATATGACAAAGTATGCCAATGCAAGATGCCAACACATTTCACTTATTATCTGCCAGCTTGATTAAGAACCACAAGAATCACATGAAAAGCTATACTCCATTTTCCTAATGATATATTCTATCTATAAACTCTGCATTTATGTGAACTACTCCAGTATTAGCGACCTGTGACCACAGGCTTGCATCATGCAGTAATGACAGGATTTAAGAAACTTGACTTTGTGGCTTGGAACAACATCCCTCTTTGCACTGCTGCATTGCTGCACAGCCAAATGCATACAGACCTGCTGATAGATAGATAATCCTCCAGGACCAACCCACAGAGCCCAGGGCCTCAGTGCCCTGTCTATCTTCTGCTCACGTCTCATACAGCCCCAGACACCAGAAATCAGGTAACTCTTCCTCCTTAAGGAAACTGAGGTATTCTTTGCACTGTTCAACATAGCCTGCCAAACGCCAATACAAGAAGCCACCTCAAAAACACATACTAAAAAAGGGCAGGAAGAAACAGAAGTCACTTTGTGCTTCTTAAGACACCCATTGTGTGATGTCCATGTCACACCACAGCTGGCAGTGTGCATTCCCAGCCAGGAAGCCAATTGTATCCTGGGCTGCATCCAAGGAAATGTGGCCAGCAGGGCAAGGGAGGGAAATTTCTCCTCTGCTCCACTCTGGGTGGAGTGCTGCTGCACCGGAGTGTTGCATCCAGCTCTGGGGTCCCCAGCACAGGAGGGAAATCAGCCTGTTGGAATGAGTCCGGGAGAAGATCAAGTTGATTAGAGGGGCTGGAGCACTGTGAAGGCAGGCTAAGACAGCCGGGGTGTTCAGCCTGAGCTACAGAAGGTTCTGAGAGGGAAACCTTACAGCACCTTCTGTACCTAAAGAGGGCTACAAGAGAGTGGGAGAGGGAATTTTTATGAGGGCATTTAGTGACAGGCCAAGGAGTTATGGCTTTAAACTGAGAGAAGGTTTTAGACTGGATAATAGAAAGATATTCTTTACTGTGAGAGCGGTGAGACATTGGAACAAGTTGTCCAGGGAAGTTGTAGATGCTCCATCCCTGGAAGTGTTCAAGGCCAGGTTGGATGGGGCTGTGAGCAGCCTGGTCTGGTGGAAGGTATCCATGGCAGGGAGGTTGGAATGAGATGATTTTTAAGGCCCCTTCCAAATCAAACCACTTTGTGATTCCATGATTCCCCTAAATATTGTATCTATGGTTTGAGCAGATGCTTTTCCCGAATCCAGATTTCCCCGAATACAGGATTTCTAAGGAAGGTTACAGGAAGGCACATAGGAAACACACAAACAAGGTATGGAGTTGAAGGAGAGCCAGGGTCAGATCACAAAGCCAGCTCTTACTGAGGATTTTGGGTTCATCTTCTGAGTTCAAGTAAAAGCATCTAAAGGTCATCAACAGTTCTGAATCAGGCGAGTGATGCAAGCCAAGAGCCACAGAAATTAGGAGAAAGCAGAACACTAAATGTACTAGGGAGCTAATAAAACCGCAGAAATCCCAGTGACAACCAAGTGCAACTCCAAACTGAATGGCATTAAATCATATACAGCTATAAGACTTCAAAGCCTGAAGGTGTAATCATAGCAAAATAATGCCAGTTAGCACATAAACCAGAACATGTGTTGTAGACAAACAACTCCACTACAGGCAAGGACTTGAAGAAAAAAAGACATTATCTCTTATATTTTTTAGACAAAATTATCACCTGGGCCTAGTCCAGTGTATCTGTCCCCTCCAGTTTACTTGATGAAGGAATCACCTGGGACAGAAGAGCCTCCTTTAAGCAATTACACAATAACCATTTATTTAGCACAACTCTATGTGCAAAGCTCTGAACTGAGGCCCTACAAACATCTTACTGAGGTATAAAAGGTATAATTTTGTACTGTTAGCAGAGATGATGAAAAGACGTAGACATAAAAATTCAGTTGTAGGTATTTATTTATTGGATATAAGGATGTCCATTCATGCAAAGGGACCTTTAAATTATTAGCTTTCACAAGAAGATTAAATATTTAAGCAAATCAGTATAATTTAATAATGTAACATGAGAATGAGTAAAAACTAATTTTATATAACTAGTAATATATTTCATATAATTAAATATTGTTTAGATGACAATGTAATTGTTTTACTCTATTTTTCCCCCAAATCTGATTATGAAGTAAGTTATATCCACATGTTTAGCATTTTCAATTCATTAAATGTGAATTCTTGATACCTTACGGGAAAATTCTTTATGAAAGTGAAAAAACTAGTATTATAAAAAGTGGTTGCAATAATCCTGAAAAATAGGACAGTTCCTCTTTGTCCAAAACATAAGTACTTCTTAAGATATCTTTTTTGTACTAGTACTCTTAAGCCTCCTCAAAACTAGTGGCAGTACAAAACAGAGAGCTTCAAAATAGAAACACTTTAAGGAGCGATTTTCAACTCTACCTAGCAAAAAAAAGCAACAAACACCCAATACCAGAAGTGGTCAAGAAAAACCAAGAGCATCACAATAAATCCCACTGCTTGTTTAAAAAGCATCTACCTCCATATTGTTTTCTTTTTACAACCTACTTTCCTTTATCAGGAGTCAAATAATACCTCAGATAGTGGAGGGAAACAACCCTGCAGACAGTTGTTACTGAGCACACACAACATCGCAACCAACAGAGGCTGCTCTCTTCCCTGGGTTCAACCCAGCACTGTTTCTGGTAGGTCTTACTTGCCCAGATGTAGCATTTGACTGGCAAAAGAGTTCTGTTTGAATTGAAGAGCCTGGCTAAATCTAGACCATAAGGCAGAGACACCACGTTAGCTGCACCAGCTTGGATACAGATACTGAGGCACACAGATGAAATCCTGATCAGCACTCACTGACCCTGTGCACTCCAATGCACTGTGCAAGCTCAGGTCAGGAAATGCCACGACACACACACCCAAGCTAACCTCACACGGTGCCACCTCAGCCATGACAGGGTTTATTATCTCAGACTGAAGTGGCGTAAAGGCATCTAAAGAACCTTCAAGCTCCTGGAAGAAACAATCACATTCACACAAAGCTGAACCAGTCATGCTGTTTCAGATTTTTGCTGGCTTCCCAGGGCTCCTCAATTATCACAAACAGTGGGAAACTGTTTCTGCAAAATGATCTGGAAACATACCGTAGGTCTTTCTAGAACATTGAGCTGCCATCCACAAAAAAGTGCTGATAACAAATCCTACACAGGAAAGTGCAGATTCTAAAACCCAGGATTTTCAATATCGTTTATGTTTCGTTCACTACTGTCTCTAGCAGTAGCAGTGGTGAAGATCTCAGTGGGACAAGTTCCACTCAGGTGTCATAGGAGGAGAGGATATCTCACTGGAAAGCCTGTAGTTCATGAAACAACTCTAAAACAGATTTATCCCTTACACCCAATCTCTAAAATCTTTCCTTTTCTTTGAGTTAAACTTCTTTCCAATGTTTTGTTTATTTTAACTTTACGCTCATAAACCGCCTACTTTAACAGCTCTGGAGCTGACCACTTTTCATGCAGCTGGCTCAAAGAAATGACATCATCAATCCTTCATCTCAGGGTTCATTTGTTTCCACATGTCTGTTCCTAATACTTATGAATAAACTTTGAAAATAGGAACCAAAGCCTCTTGTCATTCCTTCCAGCTGGGAGGATCCTGAAAAAGCTGCAAATAGCTGGAACTGAGCCAATTATCTCAGTGAGCTGTGAAAAACCTGGAAATCAGTTTAAATGCTAAGTGTTTTCATCACTCACTCATTCAACTAATTATTAAAATTACAATCTCAAATTATTCCAGAGTACTACAAGTCATGCTTCATATACCACTTCAAACATATGCTCCACCAAACCTGAAATACAGAAAATAAAAATAGGGAGACTAAAAATAAGCTAAGAAATTATACCGGGAGTAATCTTTACATTTGTGTACCTTTGTTGATGCTCACTTACAGAGTTGCAACATTCAGGACTACCAAGTCTTGATTGCAGGTCCTGATTACAGGGTGAAGTTTGCTGTTCATTCTCTTTCCAGAATCTTGCTATACTTTTACAATCAGATATTTTAAACAACAATTCTATCTGGCAAATAACGGATCACATGTAAAATACCTATTTAGTTTAAAATTTGCTTACTTTAATAGCAGGTGTAAGGCAGTAATAAGAGTACTTTCCAGCCCTATCCAACCCTCATGTGACATGAGCCCAGAGAACTGTAGCCCAGCTTTTCCTCCTGTGAATGGTCCTCCAAATGTTTAAGCATGTTTGCTCCTATCATTTTGTTTGTAGTAGACTCTTTCTTGACCTACTGTATTTTAGCCATGCTCAAAATTTCATTCCTCATTAGTAACAAAGAAATTAGAAGTACTGATGCATTAGGTAGCCTACATTATTTCCCCCATTTGTCTTTGCTACCTAAACATAACTTTTGACATTATCTTACTGCTGATTTACTTTACTTTGTCAGGGACTCACAGGCTCTTCTATTCCTAAACACCTTTGCAATACACAATATTGTTATTTTATTGCTGTCTGTGTTCGTTAAATGTGAATAAACACGTCATCTTTTTCTTCTCCCGAACAGGGAAAAATTTATATATTCTGGAAATAATCTTGTCACACTGATATTTGACTCCTTATTCTTAACTTTTAGTTCCCTCTCTTTGCTGATTCCAAATTTTTAACTATATTTAACTCAAAGCCTACAGCAAGCAACAAAATGGGAGAAGCCTTTAAAGCCTATACAGCCTGTCATGTCTCATATGTTTGCTTATCTGGGCAATGAATCAAATCAATCAATCAGCTGTCAGGACCACACCAAGCCATGCTGGCATTTCTAGCAGAATAACACCCCATATGAACACTCCATGTACATTTCTTGCAGCTCAAAGAAAGCCAGCAATTGCCACATTCGTAGCATGGCAACGTGGAGCACCCTGCCAAGGGTTCTCCCTCACTGGTTTCTGCCCTACACACCCAGCCAAGGCAGCAGCCCTGCAAAGGAGAGCAGCAGAGCAATGCTGAGATGTTCCTGGAGGCAGAGCCCACAGGAACAGCATTCCCAGGCAGTACTCCCAGGCAATGGCAGAGCCCTCCTGCCTCCGCCCTGCCTTTGGTGCCTCTGCCTGCTGGCACACTGCAGCATTGGCACCACAGTCTCAGCTGGGTATGTGTGTGGCTGGCTCAGTCAGGAAGGCTAAACAGGCTATGATCCATTGTCTGGGCTCATTTCTTGCCAATGTTACAGCCCTATCAAGAATAATGTTCTTATGAGTGTTCTGAAACTCCAGCTCATAAATGTATACTGGTTTTCCTTATTTGCTCTGAGTTCTTCTTGCTTGAAGGGGAAGAATGAGGGGAAGAATGACTAGAATGAGAGGATTACCATTATTTTTACTGCACTATCAGTAAACCCCATGGCTTACTCACAAATGGCCAACAAAAATAGATACAAATGGTACATGCCATTGAAAAGTTTGCTGTCATTTTCTATCATTATATAATTACTTTTGTCCTTACTGAAACCTTTGAGCTGTTATGTTTTAAACCAGCCATTTGAAGATTATAAAAATAGAAATGGACATCAGGGCAACTTAACTGGGAAAGAAGAAAACACTTCTCTACCAAATTTTTTTTTCTTTTTTTTTTAGTATATTCTGAGACATGCAACATTATTAAATTCTCCCTTAAATGGGCTATTGAGTGAATGGGAGACCCAGTGGATTGCACCATTCCTTCGTTTATTCTGCAATACTTCTTAAAATCAGTAGTCTCCAAAAATATAATAAGAAAGGTCTTAAAATTTATAGGTATGCATGATATCTGTGTTTGCCATGCAGTTTTCATGAATTCCATTAATGATTTCTGTGTATTTGCACAAGTATAATAAGGAATCATAACAAATATTGAAAATGTTCCTAAGTACCTGAAAAAAATAATCTAAATGTCTTAATGAAAAGTATCAACATAATAACTATTAAACAACCAAAGCCTACATTTGCAACTTCACCAGTTCATTAAGAAAGGCCATTTTACTCCTACAAAGAACTGTTCCATCAATATGGAGCAGGTAAGCAAATAGACTTTTTAAAAAGTGTCAACATCTATGATTTTCAACAGTGAATAAGGCTTTCAGCATTTCTATGACAGAAAAAATCTGACAGCCAAACATACACACTAAATATTTTCTTAAAATTCTTCAGTAATAATGCCTGGTTTTGCCTATAAAAATTACTTAAACGTTGTCCATCCATTTCTCTGCCAAATTCCCCTTTCCCCTTCTCTTGTTTCCTTCCTAACACAGTTTTTCCAACTTGATGACCAACTTCAAGTGAATTTTACAAAATTAGAGCTGTCAAGGCTTGTCAATCATTACAGAAAATTAGAGACATGAAAGACAGTATGACAGAAAGCATGGGAAATCAATGGTGGGAGAGAGGGAAGGCAAAATGGCTATGTTGTTCCTCCTCTCTGTACATACACACATTCATATGCAACCATTTTAAAAAATCTCATTACTTTGTAAAACTTCATATACTTTGTCTATCATGTCAAAAATATCAGGGAAACCAAGATAGGGCTCTTATTTGTTCCAGTCATCACAAGTCCAGCAGCAGACAATCAGTAATAATGCAACACGCACATCACCCTGAATCACTGCAAACATAGGATCAGTCTGGAATTACTGTGTGACTTTGTGTTACCATTTTCAGCTTGCTAGTGTATTTATAATTTAGTATTTGACTAATTCCAAATTAAGTAATACTCAGAACAATTACAAAACCAGAAAACACTGAAAATCAGAAATTATTTCTAATGTTTGACAACCCAAAACAAGTTGGTGCAATTATGAACATAAAGTTGCTGTTCAACTACTTAATATATACATATTCAGCAATGCATTAAAAAACTCAGTATCAAAATGAGTATCATTCAAAGGGAAATTAAAATGTATTATGGATAATGAGAAAAGTTCTAAATTGAGACACAAGCAGTGCTATTTTAGGAAGTGAACAGATGGCTACAGAAGAGCAGACCTAAAATCAAGAACAATGTATGGAGTCAGAGCAAGGGGGCTGGAACAAGGTATAACTGGAGAACTTGCCTTTCTTATTTTATTGCACACTTTTTGACAAGCTGAAGATACTACAAATCTACAACAGAGAAGACATGAGTTACTTTTTTGGGTATTTTAAAGACTTGCAGAGCAGTGTTGGCTATTTTGTTCCTCTTCTCTATTCATACAAACATTCTTATGCAACCATTTAAAAAAATCTCATTACTTTGCAAAACTTCATCTACTTTTTCTATGGTGTCAGAAATACCAGGAAAACCAAAAACTGGGTCTAAAGTGTGGCTTATTTGCTTTAAAACATTTCTATACAAATATATATATTACAAACTCCTAAAGAATTTGCTAAAGCCAAAACAGTGCATACAACCTGCAATACTGAATTTTTATGCCACTGTCAAATCTGTAGTTATCATCCTCTAAAATCTAAAAGATATGTATATCAATTAAATGTACAAAACCCCCTGTATGTCAATGATCTCATCTTACATTTCCAGACTAAAAGGCAGCACTTTCTCTTCTTCCCAAACACAAGATGCATTCATACCTTAGAGTACAGGATATTTCAATGGATTTAATTTAACACCACAGTAATTAAAATTTACTTTTCCCGAGGAAAGGCTACATTGTTTTTGTTATTTTGTGTTAGGTATTAGTGTAACCTTAAGAATAACTTCTTTCTTCATATTTGTCAAATGGAAGCATGAAGTATTTTAATTAGAATGATGAAAATTCTTACCAAAACCAGTAGGTCTTGGCTTCAGAGACAAGTTGCCTGGCTTATTTCTCCAGCCTTTTACAGTCTTTCTAGATGAAAGTATTACTGTCTAATTTATCAACCACTCATCCCAGCTTTGTGTCATCTGCAAACCTGCTGTCAATATCCAAATTATCAGTGAAGATGTTAAACAGGGCTGGAGCTAGCACTGACCCATGGGGTACACTGCTGGGTCACCGGCCTCCAGCTGGGCTTTGGCCACCAATCACTACTCCCCGCACCAGCCATTCAGCCAGGAAGTTCCATCACTAAGGACAGTAGTTTCTGTGTTTCCATTTTAACTTTAGGTGAGGATTATACAAATCTTCACATATCTTCTAAAAGTTCTTAATTTTTTTTAAAGAAACAAGCAAGACAAAATGGCTGTTGCCAAAAGAAATGTAAGAAATTTGTTCAAACTAATGTTCCCTAGGTGACTAAATGGAAAACTGCTTCTGAAACAGAAGTCTAAAATCACTAATCCTAATCCATGATCAGTACATAATAAAACTAACCTGAAAGCTGAAAAACAACCCAACAAAACACCCAAGAAACAAAAACAAACAAAAAAACCCAGTTGTGTGGCACAGAATGTGGCTGTGAAGCCTACTTAACTTTCTGAAAGATGAAATCATTGACAATCTATATTGTGTTACATACCCATTGAGAAGAAAATTTTACTTTAGAATCATAAGGGAAAACCTATTTTTAAAATCACATGTAATGACACTAAAGCTGTGCAAAAAGGGTTAAACTAGCTCCCTGCTGATAATTGAAAATCAAATAAAAAAAGATTAATGACTTTATATGACCACCTATACAAACATACTTTAGTCATACTTGGAACTGGATGGACAAACCAAGACCTGCTCCAACAGCCAGCCAGACCACTGACAGGTGCTAAGCCTGAGCTGAACTGACAGGTCTGCCAAGGTCAGTTCTAGAACTGAACTACCACGTTAACACTGACATCTACCTCGGCTGAAGGATGAGCAAAGCAACTCAGGTGTGTCTACAAATAAAAATCTAAATATATCCAGCACGAATATTCAGTATTAGAATGACACTAATCAGATACCTGTTTCGTAGTTCTAAAGTAACTAAGTGCTATATTTTTCCCATCCTAGCTATTTTCTTATGCAACAAGGCACTTCTCTTTGTGTTGCAGAAATAAACAAAATGTTTATCTCAGCCTTAGGATTTCAGTGGCACATCCATGCTTGGAAAGAACCACCTCTAATCATTATCCTATGTGTTTTCAGAAGTTTAAAGGTTTCAAGTCTACCAGTTCTCTTTAAGTACAGAACTGCAAAGAAAAAACCCAGCAGATTTACCTCCTCAGCAGAGATTCAGAATTACCATGGTCTTGACAGTTCTTGACGCTCCTGGGGAGCTGAAAAGCCAACCCTGTAGAGGACAAGCAGCTAAAAGCTCTTTCAGCAGGCATGGGCAGGCGTTTCTGCGGCAGACAGCTGTGCACAGCCTCCCAGCTGATGCCCCTAAGCAGCAGGCAGCGGCTGCCAGAGGAAGCTCTCACTAGAGAGACACCATTCTGAGACCAAGCCCAACAAAATCCTGCCATTAAGCAGAGCTAAAAGAAAATGCTAAGTCGAGGAGACAGCTTCTGGCTTTTCCCGTTTATTTTTGGAGGGCTCCTCGGCCTCTAGGGCCAAAGGCAAGGTGATTGCAGCATGCTGTGAAGCGAGACACCCTGGGAAGCAAGAAATCATTAAAACACTCATTTAGACAGAAGGAGAAAAGATGAGTGAGTACAAATTCTAAGCTGAAAAAACCCCTCTTTGTATAACATCTTGATTACTGTAACACCTAGTCACTTTCCCAAAGTCAATTCAGTAACATGCTTTAGATTCTTTCCATTTTAATCCACATTTTCTTTTTTTTTCCCCCTGACATGATGTAGTTTTAAGGATTTCTTATGATTGCTTGCTCCTTGTATTAACCCTACATTACAAAAAAACCCCAAAAAACAACAAAAAACAATCAAAAAAAACCAAACAAGCAAACAAACCACAAAAACCAGAAAATGCAGATGTTAATATCTGCAGCTCTCATCTGAGATTCTGCTTCATAGCCATGGATAAGCACCTGAGAAAAGCCTGTGTGTGATAAAATAGATTTTATCCTTGCTGTACACACTCCACTGTGGCAAAGAGACAGTCAACATCACCTCTAAACTTCAGGTGAGAAGCTAGGTATGCTGAGCTCATTCTGTCTGCATGTGCAAGTTGTTAAAGAGCCTTTTTTTTTAAAGACTTGTGCAGAGAATAGACTGAAAAAAATTACTGACCCTCACAGCCTTCACTGCATTATTAAAATGCTTTAAAGCAAACTTTCTTAAGGGCTTATGTCTAACTTTTCCAGGCATTTTTAATGCAATATTATTATTTAGCTAAAAGGCAATGAATTCCACAAAAGGCACACTGGTTGCCATGATTCAGCATTTTGCCTAACAGTGTGCTGGGATAAGCAACACTAACATGAGATAAAAAAATAGAAATCACTAATAAGAAATTTAAATACTCCCAACCTTGAATGCATGATGAGCTCTGTATGTAGAATTCAACCAATAGCACTTCCAGATGCAGGCTCCCAAAAGCTTTTGCTGCTGACAGTTTTTATATCACCATTTTTTATCCACTGTTTTAGCCTGCCGCTGTTTTTCTCTAATCTGTTCTCTACCACAATGAATTAGCTGTTTTCTAAAAATGTGAGGTAAAGGAAGAGGAAAAAAACTGGAAACACTGAAATTGCCACAGGACCATAATTGTTGCATAACAGAAAATAAAATGCCAGAATAGCGCCTTGGGTTTGATAGTTGTGCTTCAGAAATGCCTTTAATAAATGATTTTGCAGGGATTGAAATATTGCTTCTGTACTGTTTGAAGAGCAGTAGTAGTCACAGTAGGACTTTAACTTCACCAGAGCTCTCAGAAGTACAAATTCTCAAAAACAGCTTAGAAAATACAAGATGGGATACAGTTACTGCTTGTGTGGATCAACCTACATGTAATGAAAGTAGCACAACCCTCCTTAAGCTACATGTTTATAGACAGGATCTTATCCAAGGATCAGACACTTCAATAAAATAAATAGAGTGAGCCACATCACACAGTCAGTGACCTGGTACTCTTTGTTTTGGACTGATCTGCGAAGTTGTGGAGTTTTGTTTAAATCTGTATAATGTTAGAAAGAATGCATATACCTGGCAGACAGGCTCAAAGCCTTTCGCATCTGTTCATAGCTGTATCTGAGCAGCACCAAGGGAAAGCTATCACTGAAGGGCCAACAGAGGTTTTTTCATCCTCTTACCAACAAATGTCTAATCCACAGCAAAATGAAAATCTCAAACTGCATTAGAATTGGCTAGCTGCACCAAGATTTTCACTTGGAAAGCTATCACCAGGCCTTTTTTCTGCACTTACTCCCCCTCAGAAGAGATCATCCTCCTGCCTATGTCAAGGGAAGCAGTGTTTTGGGAGCTCCCTGGAAGACACTGTGCTTGAGGATTTCGGGATGCTGAGCTGGCAGGGCACACTCTGCTGGGCCTTGTACTGCTGAGCCCATATGCTGGCACGAGCATGCTGCAGGGACCCTGCTGGCATGTCCCAGGTGGCACTGGAGGATGACATGACAGAGATGCCATGCCAGCTTCTTAGGAAAAATGACTGCTTGTTACACAAAATAAAAGGCACTGTATATGGAAGAGGAATCTATGCACAGACAGCATCTGCACAACATGTTGTGGGAAAACCCACCCGGGCTCTGTCTGAGGCTGCGTGATCAAGAGGTTCCACATCTCTGAAGGGACACAAGATTTAATTGCTGTGTTTCTCTTTTGATCCTTTCCTATTAATAAAGCTACTGCATCATGCTTTTCATTGGCCAGTCTTTCTTAGTGAGATCCAAATAGAATGCCCCATCTCTCTCCCTCCCATAGTGCAGAATTAACACAAAAAGTGAACAAAAACAGCTGAGCTATATGGCCCCCATGTAATCTGTTTCATTTTCATTACCTTTTTTTCCCACTCTGCATTTACTTTACAATTTTTGGGCTATCAAATTTATATACAGCTATGAATGCAACTTTAGATAGGCTACATAAATACAGTCTTTATATAAGCTATACAGTTTCATAGATCATTGTCTGGATCCTCCTGTTATTATGCGAAAAAAAATTACAATTCTAACAATACATATAATGAAGTTGGATACAGCATTTAGTATTATCACTCTATAATAATAGGGTACTGAGTTATATGATCTTTAAAACCATTAAAAAATACAATAAAATTATGTTTTGCTAAAAGATTGGCTTACAAACTGCTGATTAAATCTAAGTCCAAAGTCATCACCCAGTAATTTAAAAAGTATACATTCTGCCAAGACATCTAGACTATGAACAATGAAAGGGTAAATCCAAGATGGTACTGTAAGACTTCAGCCAAAATTCCAACAGACTCTGTACTCTTCTTGTAAAGTCACATGTTGCAAACAGCTACTTTCAATATCAAATGCAAACAAAATTTTGAGAGTTATCTGAAAAATATGTTAAACTCTGAAGTCAAGGTGTTTATTTAATCCTATGCAACTAATTGTAGACAACTGGCCTAGAAGCAATTTTAATTTTCTTAATAATGGTCATCAGAAGATCCAGAACACCTACCACTACAGCAAAAAATCTAAGATAGTTATGGAAGGGAGACATTTGCACCTTTGCTTAATTATTACAAAAAAAGTGGAACACATTACAAAAGACAAATTTCAGAAGAACAACAATTGTAAAAGTAAAGGACACAGATTAAGATAGGTTTCAGGATACAGGCTCTTCAAAAATTGAGGTGCTAATGCCAACACTGTGAATTCAAAGCTGACAAAAATGGTATCTGCAACCATAACTATGATTACAACCTGTGTCATGAAAAACACTGAAACACAATTTCCAGTACAATAACAAATAATTACATATCTTATAAATTGGTAAAAGGGGTAAAAAAGTAAAAAGAAGGCAGCAAGCTAGTTTCTTAAAAAAACCCACCAATGAGAAGAGAGGGAGGTAGAGGAGAGGCAGAAAAACTAGTAGAAAGTGGGTAAATCAAACACCAGAGGCTGTTTTGGAAGAGAAAACTCTCGCTTCTAAAGCTCCTCATCTTAAAATAGCAGCAGAGCTGGCTTTCTCGCTTGTGTATGAATGACAACATTTATAATCTTAATTTACATGAATTATCTTACCAAAGCCAATAGTAACTGCTCTCTTCTCTCTGTAAGACGACTCACAAAATCTGGTATTACATGTTATATTTATGGTTACTCAGAAAGGGACTAAGCACAAGCACACATTCACCGTGCTCTAGAAATTACCATACTGCACCTCTATAGTATATTTCTCTTCTAATTTTACAGTCTTTATTTCCTAGAACTTGGCAAGAAAAAGAGGGGTAGATGTTTCCAGTCTCTCATTTGGTTCCAATCAATGGACACATCACAGCCACACTACTGCATGACCTGCTCCCACCCATGCAGCAGGTATTGTCCTCAACTAAAAATCCTGAATGACATAACTTCAGAGCATTCAGGCAGAGCCTGAAATAATAGTAACACACCATTTTTCTTCAAGCATGACTAAAATAATGCATGACTGGTTCAGAAGCAAAAGTTAATTTGATTTAAGGCGAATTGTAAATGTAAAATAGAATAATAGATAAATCATTAGGAAAAATTAATTCTGACTGCATTGATAGTCACCTGGTAAAACTTGAATGTAGCAGAAAGTAAGTTATTGGTATGCAGTGATATTAGCCAAAAACTACAAGTAAATACTGCAGGTAAAATCAATCCTGCCCATTTGTTTTGAAGAGAAGAAAAAACCTCTTTCAGGTATTCCATTCCTACCTTGTCCCCCACCTACCTACTGTCAATTGCTTCTCCTTCTGGTACTTTCTTGCCTAAGAGAGACCATAAAGAGGGCAAAGGAATGAATAGATTTGGACCTCCTCCCCACACAAGCAGTGGAAACCCTGCCTGTGGCAGCAAAGCTGCCTGCTGCAGCGTGCCTGCCAGGCCACAGCTCGTGCCCCCAGGTGAGACAGGCTGCTTGGCATTAGCTACAGCCCAGCAGCATCCTGCCACACACCAGTGATACAGCCCCATAGCACTTAATTATTCACACCTGACACTCCTCAGCCTCCTTGGTTTGTTTGATAATTACACACACATCTTCTTAGAGTTTGAGCCCTTTGGGCTTTACAAGTTCATCTTTTTCTTCATAATACTGACTAGAAATATTCCAACTTTATGGATCACCCTGTACACAATTCCAGACAGGTAGTTAGAGAAGAACATTCCAGTATTTCAACAGTTTATTGCACTGAGTATAAGAGCAGCATTTGGGATAGTAACACAGCCGGAAAAAAAAAAAAAAACAAACCCTAAATTAATCCAATACTTAATAAACTTATTATGCTAATTCAATTTAAAATTATACAGCATCTGTCTGTTTTTAATCTTTCCATATAAGCCTCAACAACTAATCAATCAGGAAAACAATTTATCAGACCCAAATATTGGCCCACATTGCATCATGTCCAAAACCCAATGAAATCAGTGTCTCTGCAACACATAGAATGCAAAGAAAGTACATGGGCAATTGTTTTAGCTGCACTGTAGTTTTAAGCATTTCATAATGAAAATGTTTCCATTTATAGCCTTCAGTCTTTATATTCATATGCTAATAGCAAAGTCTACCTCAATTTTGTCTTTGAAAAGAGAACAGTAAGATTCAATTCACTACAATCTTTTGACTAGAGATACTCATCTCCTAAAAAATAAGACCAGCAGATAAGCAATTAAGAGGTAAGCTTTTAAGAGTAACAGTTATTAAAGTTAACAGATAGCAAAGGTCAAAAACAAGCAGTCTACAAAACAAACTAAGAAAAACATGATTACTGCTCAAAGAAAATGAATTCCAGATCTATTGCAAATATAGTTTAGGAAGCACATGTTTCTAATAGACCAATTTGAAACCCTGTTTGCAATACAAATTTGTTTCCAATTTCAGTATTTGCAATATATCTTTATTATTAAAAATGGATGCTGTTCCTACCAGAGTGTTTGTAAGGACTGGCACAAATTCTCTGTAGAAGTGAGAGAAAAAGCAAGAAGCAGTGTTCAATTTACAGAATTAATATATGAAATGGAGATAGGATTTGTCTCCAATCATGGCAATCTTATGTGCTAACTTTATATGCAATGTTTAGCGGTTTTAAAAAAATCATGCTTTCTTCTCATAGCCTTGTCCATAATTATGTAACTGATGATTTAAAATTTAATTTAAAACTCAGATTTAAAGAAAATAAATAACCATTTTAAAATTACACTTTCATACAAGACTCTTAAAATTTTTAGCAGGTAGACAAAGATCATATAAGAATGAAGGTTCAATGCAGAAATACATCACAAAAAACCTAGTCCAAACAACCCTCCTCCAACATACAGCTTTTTCAATTCCTGTTGTAGGATACTCCTTAACTGCAGAACCACAGGTACATCCTAAACTTTGAGCAATAAATATGCATTAAGGAGAAAGAAAATCCAAGAGGAAGCATTCTAAACATTTTTTTGTTGCAATGGTAGAAGTAAACAATTGTCACTGCAAGTCCTTAACTCACAAGCTCATATACACAGCACTGTGAAATCCAGCAATCCAGTTTTCTGAGTACTCAGTGAAACAGTGCAATAAACACACTTGATTTTTATTAAATTAACACAAGTTTTCCAATCCTTTACATAATTTATCTTTTTGGTTTATACTAAAGAACTAACTTGAAAAACATAAGGAGCCTTTGCAGTATTTTGAAAAAGACTTCTGCAAAAGCAAGACATATAAACGTATTACTGCATATATCTCTGTCTCTCTTACACAAAAACTACTTCATTATACATGGCAGTGATTTTCCAAGAAATAACAGGAAGGGAAAATTATTTCAGATACATATTACATGGCTAGAAGTCATCCCAAAAGACAGAATACAGTTACGAGAGCTATATTAGGAAACTAATTGCTGACCTTAAAAATACAAGATGTTCCTACAGTTTAACAGAATTCATGAAGTTCACACCTTCCAGTTACTCACTCATCTCATTCATCCTCAATCTTTGCTTGCCACAGATTTTTTTTTAATGTACATGGTAGTAGCCACAATGTGCTAGCATTTTCCAGACATTGAAGAAGGGATGGCCCATGCCCCAGGGAGCTTAGACCCTGAAGACAGGCAGGCAAATAGACAGAAGTCAGGAAAAACAAAATTAACAAGTCAAGCTAAACATCTACATTTGCTACTGGTATCACAACAAAATTGACCTGTGAGCTGTGAAGGTGACAAGCTGAAAGGGTGATGTCTGGAGGGGAAGAACCAGCAGATGAATTCTTCTAGATTGTGCCATGCACTGATGCTGCAGAGCAGGAAGCAAAACTGAGTCTGAAAAAAGCTGACAAACAAGCAAGTAGGAAGCTTGACAAGAGAAGCATAAGGAGAAAGTAATAGTTATATACTGTCTTTCATGTTCTAGTTTACCTTTGGTCACTTCTTAGCTTCTAAGTAATTCCTTTAATAAAGCCCTAGTAGCATAATAAATCTAAATCATTTGGGTTCTGTCAACATTCTTGAAACAGTAGTTCCTCATACCCCAACCCACAAAAAATGGTTATTTCGACAGAAAGGCCATTCTGTTTCCTTCATTGAGGATATCCACCACAGAATGTGCTGGACTTAAAATGCAGTCCTTGCTGTGAGACTGGAAATCCAAATTAAATTTGTATCCTATTTTTCTGAACTATTTTTTTCAAATTTAATAGGTTGAGTGTTGTACAAAGATCATTATATAATTCTACATAGCAAATGATGCAACACGTTGGGTTTTCACAAGGCAAAACAATGTTCCAAGACCCTCAGAAAACTAGCAGCAGGGAGCTGCATGAATACCAGGTTTGTGCCACAAGTAGACTCCCTGTTTCTGTCCTTAATTTTTCCCCCTTAGTTGCCAATGAATCGTGACTGGAGTCTGCTAACACTTTTTTTCTAAGATTATTTTTTAAATAAATATTTAGGAGTAAGATCAAGGCTCTGGTCCAAAAATCTCTAAAAGCTGTTCAGATTTCCATAGTATTAAAAATGTTGTCATATCAACTTTCTGTTTGAATGAATTACAGATATTATATGATAGAATCACAGAATGCCTGGGGCTAGAAGGGACCTCTGGACATCACCTGTCCCATCCCCCTTGCCTCAAGCTGTACCACCTACAACCCAGGACCATGTCCACACCCCTTTTGGTTCTCTCCAAGGATGGAAAGGCCAAAACCTCCATGGGCAACCTGTGCTGGTGGTCAGTGTCCCTTACAGTAAAACAGTGTTTCCTGATGTTCAGAGGGAACCTCCTGTGTTACAGTTTGTGCCAATTGCCTCTGGTCCCATGCAGCAGTGCAAGAAGTCAGGCTTGCACTTCTTTGCA
Source organism: Passer montanus (assembly GCF_014805655.1). Classification (NCBI taxonomy): domain Eukaryota; kingdom Metazoa; phylum Chordata; class Aves; order Passeriformes; family Passeridae; genus Passer; species Passer montanus. The sequence goes on along the minus strand of NW_024365381.1, from coordinate 6,941,763 downwards.
CAGTTCCTTCAGATATTTATAAAAATTGAGCCATCTCTTCTCCAGGCTATCAAGTCCCAGCTCTCAGCCTTTCCTCACTCATCAAAGAGATGCTCAACATCTGTAACCATCTTTGTGACCCTTTGTTGGGCTCTCTCCACTGCACCCACATCTCTCTTCTACTGGGGAGCCCAGAAGTGGAAACTGCATACCAAGTGTGGCCTCCCCAGTGCCAAGCAGAAGGGATGGATGATCTCCCTCAACCTGCTGGCAATAATTTGCCCCGTACAGCCCAGGTACCACTCATCTTTTTTGTCACAGGGGGGCAGTGCTGGCTTATTTCACCTTGGTGTCTACCAGGACCTTCATGTCCTTTCTGCAAAGCTGCTTTCCAGTTGCCTATGGCTGTTCCTCCCCAGCTGCAAGATTTTGCACTTCCCCACACTGAATTTCATGACATTTCTTTGTGCCCCACCGTGTGCAGTACAACACTCTGGCACATTAGCCATGCCTCACAGTTTTGTGTCTACTGCAAACCTGCTGAGGGTACACCCTGCTCTCTTCTCCAGGTCCTTAATGAAGATATTAAACAGGACTGGACTCCTAGGACACACTGGCCTCCAGCTAGACTTTGTGCCACTAATCACTGCCTGTTCTAGTTTTCAACCCAGTCACTAAACCACAGAAGTTTATCAGTGGTCAAGCATTACTTCCCCTTGGTGAATGCATGCTGACCTCTCCTTATGACATTCTTATCCTTCATATGCCCAGCAATTTCAACTAACTCTCTTTACAGACTCCCTTTCAGAAGGTCAATCCAGTTGGAACATTAATGTACACTAGATAGTTGTGAAGCCTTTAGAACAGCCAAGTGAGAGAAGCATCATGCATTGGGATGCAGTGTGCAATCCTAATGCCATGCTCCCAATTTCAAAGGATGATATTTCACAGCAAGCAATTGGGCTGCAGTATTTGTTCAAATCTGACCAAAGTGTTACAATTATAGACTTCTAATCAAGATTAGAAGCATGCAGGTATGTACATACAAAAAAAAAAAAAATTCCATTTTTCAAAGACAATGAGCTAACAAGAGCTGATGCTAGGAAAAAACATGTCTTTACATAAAAGAGAAATGAGACCCTTTCTGGAAACTTAGTTCTATTGCTGGCTGTACTTCAGCACTCCTGTAGTGGCTTAAAAGACATCTCCCTGTTCTCTGCCATGGCTTCCCATAGCCTCCTATTTCCATCCTATCTACTTTCAATTGAAGCTTTCCCAGCAGAGATCATGTGCCATATGAAAGTTCATTTCTGATCTTAACTTGAACCACTAGGTGCTGCTGCAACACAGACAATAAATAATTACAGCATAAACTGTCCCATAAAATTATTTGGGATTTACACTGTATGTGACAAAACTGACCTTAGGACACCATATGAGAACTCTTAGTAATGTCATCTTTTTGCCATGCTGCAACAGAAAATGAGCAGTTTCCAGCCTGGGGACTGATCTGTTGGACTACAAACTTTATTTACTGATCTGGGATTCAAAAGCAACACATGAAAATCAAGCATAGATCAATCTGTCGGCCATTGTGCTCTCCCTCTAAGCTAAGTGTATAATGGCCAGAAATATTTAAAAAGCTCACTCTCATAAGTGAAATTTCCAGCAGAGCATGAAGCAAATAACATGTTGAATATTGCTAGTCAAGGTAAAACACTGGCAGCCTGGTCATCAGCCAGGACCTTTCCTTTGGAACTCCAATCTCTGGGAAACCCTGGTGATCTAACTCTTCCTTAACACATTTATCAGCATTACTAGCTGATCACAGCTCGCAGGACAAGGAGTCCCAGGATGAAGAGTTCTTCTATTTGCATTCCCTCAGGCTGTATCAGGTCTATCTGCTTGATAGCAAGTTTAAAATCTAATAAATGGAGAATGGGTTGCCAGTACCAGAACAGTCTGTCCAAGAAATTGATACAATTTGACAGAAATGTTATAGCACTAATCTAGCAGGTATGTAAATATGATAGTCTGTGTACTGAGTAACATTATCACCTCTTTTCAGAATGACAAACACAACACCACCACTAACTATAAGAGCTGTTGCCTTAAAAGTCACACATATTTCTAATGTTTTAAGTAGTTATCTGACAGTATATAAGCAGTGTGCAGAAAAGGTCTGTCATACTCTAGCACAGTCACCAGTGTTAAATTCTTTTTATTGTCAAATTTTGATTGAACCCCTGGAGGTTCAGGATGAAACAGAGAACTTTAATGTGGATGAGAGTACTCCTAATTTCTTTGCAACATCATGGACTAAATTAATTTTTTTTGGGGGAGGGCTTAAATTTTTCACTGCTGCTATCAAGACACTCAAAATCATTCTATAAGGAAAGGGAAAACAATAGTGGATTATGCTTTGAAACTGCTTATATCCCAATGAAAAAGTGCACAGCACACACTCATGCTGTCAACCCCCCTGTCAGTCTCCCTACAAGAAAGGGGAGGTTGGAAAACCATACAGCTCTGAGTTCAGGTGCTAGCTGAGACATGATCAAAAACACAGGCTGGGTGTAGAATGGATTGAGAGTAGCCCTGCCCAGAAGGACTTGGGGTGCTGGTGGGTGAGAGGCTGGACATGACCCAGCCATGGGCACTCCCAGCCCAGAGAGCCAAATGTGTCCTGGGCTGCATCCAGAGCAGCGTGGGCAGCAGGGGAGGGAGGGGATTCTGCCCCTCTGCTGTGCTCTGCTGAGACCCCACTGCAGGGCTGCTTCAGCTCTGGGGTGCCAGCAAAGGAAGGACATGGACCTGCTGGAATGAGTCCAAAGGAGGGCCATGAAGATTAGAGGGATGGAGCACCTCTCCTATGAAGACAGGCTGAGAGAGTTGGAGTTGTTCAGTCTGGAGAACAGAAGGCTCTGGAGATCTTATAGCACCTTCCAGTACTTAAAAGGGGCTCCAAGAGACACAGAGAGACTCTTTACAAGAGTGTGTAGTGATAGAACAAGGAGAAATGGCTTCAAACTGCAAGGGTATGTCTAGATCAAATATTAGGAAAAAATTCTTTACTGTGAGGATGGGTAAGGCACTGGGACAGGTTGCCCAGAGAAGCTGGGGTGCCCCATTCCTCAGGGTGTTCAAGGCCAGGCTGGATGGGGGCTTTGAGCAACCTGGTCCGGTGGAAGGTGTCCTTAGCCAAGGCAGGGAGGCTGAAAGAAGACGACCTTTAAGGACCCATCCAACACAAACCATTCTGTAATTCTATGATCTTTTCCGCTTCCAACGTAAATTATTCTCCACAGGAAGACTTGAAGTCAGCTGTCATTTCTGGTCTTATATCAATTTTGATCATCTTGTTGACAATTTTTTGATACAATCTGAACCATTTGGCCCCATAATTCAATTCATCTGTCAACAGGGATGCAGTGATTATTCTGAAGAATCTGATCCACAGCTTTCTTCCCAGAATAGACAGGGAACAGTTGATTAAGCAGTGATAAATGTAGACCAAACAAATTTTAAATTTTCTACTGCATCCTCAGTCTGGGACTTATGGCTGCTGAAAGAAAAAGGGTTTCAATGGAGATACCTACCCAGAGTCCTGAGACAAGTTACTTCAATGGCCAATTACCCTAAGTCTTCTGTACTTCATTCCTGAAACAGATTTATCTGACATTTGCTTATGTAGACTCCTGATCCACAGTCAATATCTTCTAAAGAAATCCTAGAAAGGAATCTGGAAATACTGATCCAGGAGGACCTGATTAGCATGCTCAGTGTAATTGCCAAGTGTCTGATTTTAGATTTGGAGTTGGGCTCTTTTCCGTCCAAGATTCTGGGACAAAATAAACTGTGTTGACCTGAAGCAGACTATTTGTCAAGGCTTTAAAAAAAGGCTTACCACAGCCTAATTTTTTAAGTTTATTTTTTCTTAGTCACATCAGTCACATCACACTGACAATCTACAATTATGTCACAACCAACACTTACTCACTTCTCAAACACACTCTTCTTCTCTGCCATTTTCAGTTGATAGAAGAAATTTATTGCAACATTTTTCTAGGTATCAAGTACATTAACCTGCATTGTGCATTGCAACACCTTAACCTTTTATGTCAGTCCAGGAAGACCATGCTCTTCTACACATCATTTTGCTCCATATCAGTGGTGTTTTCTGGCTATTTTTGTCCCAGTGACAACACCATTATTATGCAGATCTAGAAGGACATCATCCCAATGTTCCAACCTCTTGTATTTCTGTTTTTCACAGCAAGATAAACATGTAAACACAATCACACAAACTTTAAGTTTTGTGCTTAACCAATATAAAGACATTGTAACCAAGGATGCTGCAGGATAAGGACCAGTGGCCTACACCTGACAAATGTAACCAAGTTCCCATGTACTACCATCACTACTTGTTTGAGTGAAGATCAGCCACATTAAATCTTTATTTTACTTTGCAGGAAAAAGAAAATCCAGTTGACTTAACAAAAGAAAGCTTACCCCAAGTGAAATCTAGTTGTCAATGCTGAATTTCATGCTACTTTTTGTTTGCCTCCCTATTTTGAAATATTCTTTCATTAATATTTCAATATTACTGCCCTTAAGTTAAACTAAAATGCATAGTAATTCTACCCCTAGCTAAAGACGTGCATAAAAAATTATTATTTTGTAGTTATATGGCTATGTGCCCAGCTTATTAAAAATCCCCACTACTTACCTACAAGACTGAATGCATAAAAAATGATTCTTTCTCTACTTGACTTCAAAAGAAACTCCTGAGATAAAATTTACATTCTTATGCTGCACACTGCAATCATTTGGATCTTAAGTGTGTCTTCCATCATCTTATTTTTGTCTAAAACAGCAAGTTCCTAAATGTGAATCAACATCACTTAAATAGTGCAGAAGAGCTTTCCTGGATGAGAGAAGAATTTGCTTCCTTGGAGCATTTATTTCTATCCTTGCCACCAACTTGCTTCAAATCACTGGGCAAAGTCCTTTCATTTGTGGTTTCTGACATGGACCTCCCCCTGTAAACCACTCCTAAATGGCCATGCCCTTTCTGCAGCTACAGTCATCCAGAAGAAATCACTGAAGAAATGAAATACATTACTAACATGAAGAATTTAGAAAACTAGGCATTCTCTAAGCAAACAAAATAATATGATGTTTTTGACCACACAAACTTTAAATCTCCACTTCTGTGTCTGCCATTTGTGAAAAGGAGTAATACTTCCCTATATCAGAGATGACAAATTCCACTTTCAGACAAACTGATATGCCGAGATGAAAAATTATAGAGAACCTGCCAGCAAAACTTGTTTCTTTTTAACAACATAGTCTGTGAATGATGAAGGCTTATTGCTCACAAAAAATGATCATGTCATAAAGAAATGCATAGCTATTCATTTACAGCATTGATGAAGTTCACCAGGAAGGGAAAAAAATTACAATTACAGACTAACATGATATTCAACCTTAAGGAGACAGGCATTTTAAATACAGACTCATTGAATTTCATGTGATGAGGTTTAAAACTACATTTAACATAGCTTTTAAATTCATAATTAAAGGCTGAACAAGGTTCCTAGATTCAGTAATACATTATGGGAGTGCACACAGAATAAGTTTTATAGCATAATTTTGGGGTTTTTTTCTAATTAAGAAGATATACTTTGCATTATCTTTTGAGATCATAAACATAAAGAAATCCAAAGAAGTCTTGCTGGTTTTGGCTAACATTCTTCTAGGTAAATACATTTCTGGCATTGACCATAATTGTACTTTTATGGATACTCCTTTTAAGACCTTCTATGGAAAAATCATATTCATTTTGCCCAAATGAAAATTTTCATTTAATATTCAATTACACATATGTTAGAACTGTATGCTGCTTTATAAATCAATTACCATGACTTTTGGAGAGGCATGGGTAGCCTTAGTTCAAAAATACCTGTTTGCGATTTACAATAGACAGCTGAATGAATAGGAAAGTGGAAAACAAAAGACTAAAGTAAAAGCAGTTGCTAAACACCTGTTATCTATCACCATACTATTATTTTCCCCATATGTCCTCTTAGAACGTTTATTGCAAATATTCATTTCCTGGAGTACAAATTTTCTAAGTACCTTTCCAGGTCTTGAAATAAATGTTCATATTAAAAGAAAATAATTTAAAACTATTCTTACAAACAGGCAAAAACATATTCCTTATTACCTGCCTAAATCCCTAACAGCTCCCCTATTTTCCTAACAGAAACCATGAGGATTGTTTGTCCACAGAGAACTCTCCTTATCAGCTCCATCGCTGTCACTAGCAACTTAGTGCATCTCTACTTTCATCTCATGCATACATTCCTGCAGATCAGGACTGCAAAGGCAAACACTACAAGAACAGTGGAGCAATTTTGTGTTAGGGACTGCAGGAGGATTTCCCACCAAACATATTGCCCTGTCTGAAAACAGCCTAAATACAAATCAAAGTAAAACATTTACTTGCAATATTCCACATAAAAGCATCCCAAATCCCGTGGGTTACAAAGAATGATTAACAGAAATTTTACAAAGATGCTCACATCTCTGAGCTAAGGTAAGATTTAAAACTGTTCCTAGTCTTAAAGCAAATCTCCTTCTTTGCAGAGTCAGATGTTGAGCAGTTTTCCATGTATGGAGCTAATGAGTCTTTCCTATGCAAGACTTGCATCCCTATGCTAGCTGAGGGTTTGACAGATTGTGATAAACACATGCCAGTTTGTCTTCCTTTTTATTTGGATTAAAGCCCTCATTTTCTTTGTCCCCACAACATTACTGATCATCAGCTTTTTTAGAAAGCAGTTTCAAAGCACTTCTCCTGGATTACTTAGTGACTATCATTCTGGAAACAATAATTACCATTTGGAAGCCTAGGTGCAATTGCCTTCTGTCGTGACAGCTACCAGAGCCTTTTAAGAAATATCTTGACATCCAACTAGATGAAACTATAAACGAACAGTGGCTTTGCATTGAAAGAAAGCAGAGGCAACATTCAAAACTCAGTGCAAAGTATTTGCATGATACAATTCCTAAAATTTTATATATTTCATGTTTATGTTTCATATAAAATCTTGCACATCACAAATTAAGAGACATGCTTTATACAACCTACAGGTGGGATTAATACATGCAGTTATCATTGGAATTTAATTTGGGCCAATTACCAGGAAAACCCATAATTTTTGACTGATAAAGCAGAAATAGGCCTGAGATGATACAACGCACATTAATATCTGCCTTTGAAGGAAGGAGAAAATGCTCAAAATGTCTTTCAACTGTTTGCATGTTTTCAAAATGCTTTACTACGAGTAAATAAATACATCAGAGGTCCACATAAAAGCACACTCACTGAGAACTTAAAATTTTATTCAGCAGTTCTGAACAGTCAGATATAAAACTTCCTATGACCAGTTACTGAGTCTTCAAAAATGCAAGAGAATAACTCAGCCAGCTTAAACATCTCCATTGGATAAAAGGTAAACATTCTTCTAATGTAGAATATGTGCTCTGCACTAACAAAATGCTAAGAAAGTATAATTTTATTAAGTATTTTGGTATTATTATGGAAGAATCCAAATATCAATCTCTACCATTCAAAATAACATAATTATTGCATTATTTCGAAAAGTTTCTCACCTACAAACCATTATTCCAAAACACACTGGGTCTTAAAAAACTGACACCTTGAGATGGTAAACAGATTTTTTTTCAACCATGTAAGAAGCCTGTAACAGTACCTACAAAATCTTACCTTTTTAAAAATCCTGGTCACTTCAAAAGTAGTTTTTTCCAGAAAAATAATAAAGTCATTTGTAAAAGCAAGGTGTCAGTTTCAAAACACCACACAGGCTACTACAAAAACAATTCTTGGCAACATCAGAATTCTCTGAAGGAGATGGCTAAGACTGGAAAGTCTTTAGAGAGGAAGAAGTATAAATAGGCAATAACTTTCTCTAAGGGAACACTACCACAAAGTCATTCACCTCCCAAAAAGCTTTGCAAAGTTTCTCCAGCTAAAAGAGGTATGAAAAAGCAATGGCCCTGCCAGAAGTAAATATGCCTGAATGGCAAGATGCTGTTTCCATTTTCCTTGCCTAGGTTTGCTTCCATGGAGCAGCGGCTTCATAAGCAAATCCTCACTGCACAGTATAACACATCCTATACACTGCACACGTGTAACACTGTTTCCCTCAGTCTGTGAAACAGAAACAAATTACCACATCCTGTTAGGAGAAAATACTGGGTTTTTCACCTCCTGTATACTTACACCCTAGTTTAATTTATACCAAGGGGAGCTCTGAATCAAGTATCATTTCAGATATGAGAATGTCACTCAGTATGGTGAAAGAAATACAGCTTTCTAGTTATGGGGTAGCTCAAACAGACATGAACCCTTTTGGTAACTTGGACAAATTTTCTTTAAAATCATATAAAAAAAGTGCTGTGAACACTCAGGAAAAAAAATTATCACCCCAATAATTTTAAATGTGTAACAGAGGTAAGGAAATGGCAAGATCATACTGAATTATCTCTGCAGATTATCAGGTTAAAAAAACAGTAGATGACTCCACCAGCCACCTCCTCATCAATGCTTTTCACACTCAGCAAGGATGGAAGTGGAGGCAGCCACGTTGTGTTTATGCTGTTTGCTGACTAGAAGAAACAGAAGGCCATTGCCTCTTCATGCTTCTTATACAATAAGAGTACTTGAGATTCATGGAAGTAAGACTTGTCTGTAAAGGGTTCAGCTACGTTCACAGTTTTATTTATCTGTTTATTTATTGAGGGGGGAAGAAAGAGTCTACAATAAAATTAACTTCTCTAAATAGTATTTTAGTCTTTCTTGAACAGTTCTTCAACGGGGGGGAAGAAAGACTAAAATACTATTTAGAGAAGTTAATTTTATTGTAGACTCTTTCTTGAACAGTTCTTCAACAAAGAGACTTTGCTATCTGTTCAAGCACAAAGGCACTGCCTCACCAACACCATCACACCTTCCTAGCTTCCAGTCTTTTCAATATGAAACACAAAACCAATAACCAGGCCCCTAGCAAAATTTCATTGTTAAAAAACTTACTATGATTACAGAAGAATCACTAAGATCATTAAGAAGTCCTTATTGAAGCTGAATGACAATATTATATTTTTGTAATTTACTGGATGGTAGGAAGTGGGATACAAAAAAACCCTAAATATAAAAACCACGCAGACTCAAAAATTCTCATGCTCTTCTAGAGCACATCATAAATGCAAATAATTGATTAAACCAATTTCAAACTCAGACAATTCAGTCAATTTAAGAAACAGTGAAAAAAAAAAGAGAATGTGAGTTCTGATAAAGCAGCTGACATTTGCTTCAGGAAAACTATATGTAAGGAAACAAAATTGACTTAATTCCTCAAAATAGCCTACTGCTATCAGACAGGTAGATCATAATGAACAACACATAAAGCCTTCTAGATGGAAGGAATGCAGGACTTTATGAAAAAGTAGTATCACTACTTCTCCCACCTTTAATTTGTGAAATTTGGAAAAGGGTATGTGGCTGCAGAGAGATACTGACTTTACAGGTTGATAAATTATTTTTAAAACAAAAGGAAAATACTGTCTTGCCAGTAACTAACTATTAACTACTTTATTGGGATTTTACAAAATGGACATGCTTTTTACTAAATCTGTATGATTATAATGAGCTTTCCGCTGATCTAACTATAGGTTTATGTCAAATTTAGTTTTAGCTACCTTAAACTACTAGATTTAGGGTGTGATCCCACTCTTGAATCACCCAAGCAGAGTTAGATAGCAAATTTCTTTCCAAGTTTAAGTTCACAAAAATAGCACACCAACAACACGCAACTGTTTCTCCTGGGTAGGTCAAGCCTTAAAGGACAAAGCAGAAAAAATGAAAGTGGATTTCAAATGAAAAACTGCATTGTTGGGAGCATAATTCAAGAAGATTCAAGTTTCACTTCAAATGGAACTGTATCTTCACCTGCAAGATGGCTGAAAATTTTTCCTTTTCATATTCATCCTTTTTTATTACAGCTTGTTCTTGCTTTTCAAATGCTTGGCCATTGTAAACCAGACATTATTTGTGGGAGCACAGCAAAAGCATACAAATTATTTACTTCTGATGGACACCAACTATCTTGAAACAAGTGCTCATTTGTGCCTTGTCTTGTACCTTGTTATTCCAGACACAAAACAGTAATGGTTTATTTCTAAATTTTAAAATGTCGTATTTTTAACACTGCATGCATAGAAAACCTTGTGGGAAAAAGCATTGATCAAAAAATCCCCATAAGTGATCAGGAAGAATGTGAAGTGGCTCCCTAGCTAATCCTGCAAGTGATCTCTTGGTCTGCTCTCACAGTGTTGTAACTGAACAGAATGAAGGATCATTGCCTACAAGATGCACAGGGGGAAACCAAAACCAACTGCAGTTGCTAAATGAACTGTACTGAGCGCACTAGAATAATGATAGTAGTAACTTTTTTCTTCTTGAACATCAGATCAAACATCAGCATTCCATAACATGAATGCCACTACTGTTCCTCATGTATTTAAGTAACCTTACATCAAAAACAAAAGAATAATTGTGCTGCACTACACAAATGTTTATGGAGCTCAGGCTCTCTTATAGTGGCAAACAGTAGACATCTCAGTAATATTAAGCCCAGCATGCAGTGACATTGCTAAGGAACACTATGTCAGGATCCAATTTTTTAGAGCCCCCAAAGACCTGAAGTAGTATTTATCTTCTCCTGTGAATGTTTCTTTCATCAAGTTCTTAAACACAAAGCACTTGGTATCCATAAGACCATACCACAAGAAGCTGCATTCTGCGTTGTATGCCAAGAACTATCCCCATTTGTTTGACTATGCTAAATTCTCCTTTTATTTGATGGTCCCTACTTCTAGCAGTAAGAGTCAGGCAGAGCAATGACCTTTCCAACCCAGGGCACAGTCCCGTAACAGCCAGGTTAGAGCAGAGCACATAGGATCAAGCACAACCCAGTGATCTGGACCTCACCCAGCTGGCCTTCACCATGGCCAGCCAGGGCAGGAGTGTCTTCACTGGCACATGCTTTCCATGATGCTGATGCAAGGAACTCTTTCATAGGCAATTATGAAAAACACTGATTGGCAACAAAAAACCCCAACAACTATGGAGCTAGTACTGACTAATGTTCTTGAGCAGAGGGTTTTTAAAATTTGAATGCTCTATGAGCAATCATATAATTTGCAGAAGGGGTTGCAGAACCCATTCTCAAAGCCGGGGCTCCAACACTAGAAACAGCAGCAAGATCACTTTCCTGCATCACTGAAAAATCATCAGGAACCAGTATAGCAAATTGGCAGTCTGTAACAAAATTATTATAGTCCAAGAGAGCCAGGAGAGCATAATTAGTATGCATGGTTTTTAATGCTGAACTAAAAGAATAATTATTTAAACACTAGAAATTAAAATTACTTTTATTGATTTATTTAAAATAAAACTTGTATCTTCTGTGATGTAAGAGAGGAAATTCTCACCTAGGAGTCCCAAACACGTGTTACAAATTATACAAATATAGAGACCAAATGCATCAGCAGGAAGACTGTTTTCTGGGAAAACTGGAGAGTTATTAATCCTTGAAACCCATCATATGACAAAGCAGAAACTACATGAGACTCCAGATATGTAGTGGGCTAGGCACCATGGTTAGGGTTCCTACTGAAAATGTCAAGGCAAAGCAACGTGCATCACAGAAGAAGCAGCATGTCTTAAAATGCTTTCTCCTTTGAGTTATCTACACTATGAATTTACTCTTACTAATAGCATTATTAAGGAAAGAAGTGCAGGTGAGAAACCACTGGGTGAATAAACCCTGACACAAGGTTACATTCAGTCCACATGTTTTGTAATCAACTTCACCACATCACATCCGAGCAGCAAAGCTAAATGAAACATATGAAGCAAACACACCACAGAAAACCTCTTCAGTCCCCAGAAGGAAACCAGTCCATTCCATACAATATTTCAAAGGCATTAACATTTTTCTCAGTTCTTCCAATATTCATCTCCATCCAGTAGGAAATGCTAGCTTACAGAGACAGGGACAATAAATCCAAAAATAACCTGTTTGAATTGTAAAATCAGGAAGAAAACTAGAGGGGGTACTTGACATCACCCAACCAAATCAGAAGTTTTCACTTAAACCAAAGCATTATTCTGAGATTCAGATATTTTTAAGCAAATTTTGAGGAGGAATTTTTAAAAGCCAATGCAGTGACTAGATTTACTTTCCATGCATAACTTCTCAGCAAATAAAATGTATCACAAGTGCGTGAGAAAGAATGTGTCAGTTGAGTAGTAAAAAACCAGTAAGGTGGCACAAACAACATCAGAAGCAGTTTCAGAGAAGTATCAGAATAAATTACAATGGAAGAGGTGTGAACCTCAACTTTACTATGAAATATATGTACAAGAGATGATTTTGCTTATACAGTCATAGGTTTCAGACGTGTTTGCTTTCCTAAACATAATACTTTTGAAAGTCCAATTATCTTTTTTGGTCTAGATATAATGAAAAGTATAATAATTATTTAGAAATAGTCTGCTTTGATTTTGATTTCTGATTAAGTAACTTGCGAATTTTTGTAAAAATTCTATTGAAACTGGCCATCAGTCAGGCCTAGCAACAGTAACATATCAGTTAAAATTATCTGGCCTCTAACCTGTCAAGACCTTAAGCATGTGTTTAAAATGATGAGACAGCCACAAAGATATTCCAGACACTGGCTTTAGTTTAGACAAATGAAGAAGAAAAAAAAATTAAATGAAAAATACAAGAAGTAAAATATAACAATAAATCACCCAAGAATTTTAAGGAGAAGAGTTAAAAATGCAAATGAAAGACAACAGTTCAGAAAGGAGAAAATTATCACAAGATACAGAGAAGCTCATGGACAAGAAAGGGGTGAAAATTTCACAGAATAAAGGATAGCATTTTCAAGGTAATTGTTTGCAGAATTGCTTTCAGAATTTGCAATGCCTAAGCAGCTGTTTGTGAAATTTTTCAGGACTGATTTTTGATTAGTTAAAAAGCTAAAGGAATTAAGTAGATTCCTCTTTCACTTAAAGAAGTGGAACAGAACATTTGGAAATATTTTTTTTTCTGGTTTAAGTGTTTTACAAAGACTACTTTTACCATCAAGAGCTACTAAATACATATGAAAGACTCCTGCCTTTACTAACAAGGCAGATAGAGCATCTGCTGCTACAACAGAGATTCCTTTCCCTGCAGTGAAATGTTAAAGATTTCTTCTTCAAAAACAGCAAGATGACTAATTAGGAAACTTCTCAGTACAAATGCTAAACAGAAAATGTTTATGCTCTTACAATGGTTAACACTTTACTCCCAAGAGGGTGTAAAAATCCCCCCAAAAAACCCCTCACAAAACCAAAACTCAACCAAAAATCTGTTTAGCAAATGCAAGATGAATCTTCTCTGCTGTGATTTTTAGCAACTAAGTTACACAACAAATGCATACTGGAGTTTAATTCCAGGCCCTGAACAGAACATCGTTTGAGAGAGGCAGCTGTTCAACATGACAGCTACCACAACACCAAAGCAAGGCAATGAGCTGCAGCTAAGATACACGAGGAGGAGACACACAATGCTCACTGAAAACACGTCAAAAAACTTGGACAGTAACTAGACTTGGAATTAAACTGAGATTAAATGCACTTTAAAAATAGACAGGAATACACAATTTGTGACTTTCCACATTTGTTACTCTAAAGAATCTGATAAAAATCCCTCTGAACTGCGATGGCAGGACCACAAGCCAGTCAATACTTCAAGATATAACTTGGAGAATTTTCTCCTTGAAATGAGAACAATAAAACCATTGCAAGAGGTCTGCATCTCTACAGTTTTCTTTTCCGAAGAAAATAAAACTATAGCAAGGAAGCTTTGGAATAATGAAACTTAGATCTGCTGGATAAAACATATTAAAAGCAAAGGACTTGAAAACATGAAACTTGAAAACTAACTCATAGCCTCTGCCTTTGAGGGGATGGGATCTTCCTTTCAGATTTCCTCTCAGTTTGGCAAGTGTCATCCACTTTCTGGACTGAAACAAGCATCGTGCAGTTCTCTGAGATGTTCTGGAAATCTATTGTAGCAGCCAAGCAAAGATTTGAGGTATTTTTCTGAGTCACACAGCTCACTCATTAGTGTGCAACTGTTCACTGCAATAAACAAATTGCTGTCAGCATTCTCAGATCTCCTGCAGCAAGCAAGTATGCAAGCATCCCACACATTGCTGGATTCTGAACATTTATGAGGTTATCTTTTCATTTCAATCTAGCACAGCAAGACCCACTTCAATTCCACGGCTATCCAGATGGGGCACTTAAGGACTTAAAAACAAACTATTTTAGTAATGAATAAAAACATACACACACAGCATCTCCCCACTGTCAGCAAATTCCGTCTAGGCATGGGGGGTCAAAACAAATGAGAATGTAATTATTCCTTAACTTTTGTAAGCTATTATTAATGGAATAATGCATTACAACAGAGATCATAAACTTTAATGAAGCATAAACACTGTTCACATAATATGCAGAACAGCAATATTTACTCCATCATTATTCTTTTCATGAGATGTTGGTAACTTAACACTGGTGCCTGTAAACTTATTACTCTGAATCCAGTTCACAGCACTAAAGTTCAATTGTTCTCTCCCCTACAAAACAAATTTATTAGCAGAACTCAAATACCACAAAAAGCTTTCTAGAGTTGATGATAAGATTCAAAATAAATAAACAAAAAATCCCTTTGATCTACACTGCTGTTGGAGTCAACCAAATGTCACCATAAAACAGTGCTGCGGTTAACAGATACTAGAACTGTTACAATTCTCAGTGAAACATTTAAGTGTTTTCCAAATGTAAATTTTGACTAAAAAAAGAGAAAAGAATACAAGCAATTTCCTTCTCTCTTAATGGGAATGAGATTTTACCAAAACTCAGTAATTAACAAAACCAAACCAATAAAATATAAAACCACAGTGGTGTTTGTTGTAAGACAGTATACTAAATTGTCCCCAATAAGAGAATCACTCGTTAAGACTGCATTTTTTGAAAACTATTATTTTTGCTACCAGCTCCTTGTGATACAATCTGCTGGCTTCACCAACCAACAGTTTTGCTGAAAATCCCCCAAAAAGAAAAGTTGTGCCTAAAATCCAATGCACTTTGGACAGGATCAAAACAGCTGTATTTCACAAATGAACACTCTAGGATGGTCAATTTATATTTCAAGCACAAAAGCATACCTACTAAATTGAACAAGTCTGCAAACCAATAGGCTTACTCTCTAAATCCTGAAAGAACTTTTAATTTTTAGAATTCGCGTACTATTTGTGAGCCTAGGCATGGAGGCAAATGATACAGCCAAATGAAATACAGATTTTTTTATTCTTTAAAAATCAGCTTGCACTAGGATTAAAAGTCAGTAAATATTTCAGCTATCATCACACCCCCCCAAAAAATATCTGAACAGCCTTACTCACCAGTCTTCCTGAAAGAAAGCAACTAATACCATGCATTTCTTAAGATAAAATGATGAAATGCCATTTACAAGTGATAGTTATTATCTGAATTATCATTATTTTTACTGGAATCCTCTTCTCCTCTACCTTACTGTTGCTATATATGATTGAGAAGTCTGCCTTCCTGCACTTTTCCTTATGAAAACAAGGAGAGAGCATATCTGGAAGGCACATTCACTGACAGCCTGGTGTTGTGAATAAAATATTGAATTATGGGGTACAGTGGAAACGTTTCTATTACCATCCAGTCCTTAACTCTTGCAATTACACATATTCTTTAAGTTCTTTTCTTTGGTCATTGTTTACTCCAGCTCTCTACATTGTGTATTTTATTTAAAATACTGCACAAACAAGGTTCTGTTCTTATTGTGTCTTGGTGGCTGACTTTGGCTCAATTCCAGTCTCCCCAATAGGAATTGGGCCTGGTAAGCGCTGCAGGACCTTCTCAGCAGGGAAGGAGAGCTTGAAGGAGCTAAAGAGAGAGTGTACATGCCTGTGGGGAGCTGAGCTGGGTGTGTGCAGCAGGTACACAGACTGGAAGACTTGCAAGAAAAGGCTGTTGAGGAATACCCAGAAGCACAGTGAATTAAAGTGCTCATGCTGCCATAGCCTCCAGCCTCCATCACAGCATGATTTCTTTACTAAGAATAGCTGAAGTGGGCACAGCAAAGGCTTGTCTGTGATTATATGGCTCCTCAGACCCTCACCAATAACAAACACCTAGGAATGTGTGACCACCAAAACCACTCAGACCTTTCCAAGGGTATTCCTGTACCTCCTGTCAGGGCTGCAAGAAAATGGCCCTGCTGCCAACCAGGTCCAGGCATGAGCTTAAGACAAATCAGCAGGACACAAGAAACTGTCACTGCCTTAAAGTAGTACCAGAAAAATGTGCACTTCCCATATAAATATGGCAACAAAATCAGAAATATCCATTTGGGCACCCGTGTAATTAAGCAACCAAGGAGAAAGTAATTAGGGGTGAATTGTTGTCTTGGAAGAAGCCTGGGTTAGACAAAGACAGGTGCAAAAGTCACCGTAAAAGACCCAGAATAGAGGGTCAGAAAACTGTAAAACCTCTATCAAGGCATGTAAATCACATGATCACTGCTGCCTGGGAATATATGCTGGATGGCTCTGCCACAGCCTCAATCTGACAAACCAAACCATTATCCACATGTTGTGAAACCTGCTTCTGCAGGCAGGAAGGAGGGAACAGGAGTTTTCCCTGTTTGGCAGGGTGGATCAAGCATCTTGACATTGCTGTGTCATCATGCCATACCTCAGCCTGTCTACCCACTACATCCTAATGCTTCCAAAACCACACTCCCAGTTTCCCAGTCTTCTGCTTTAAGGACGTCCTGAACAAGAAGTGACACCTGTGTATTAACTGCACTCAGGGATTTTTCTTCCATGCATTTGTCTCATGATGTCTCAAGGCAGATGTCACATCCTGTGGCAAAAAACACCAGGAACTGAACCACAAGATCTACAAGAGGATTCTAAACCTCTAAGCAAGCAAGGTGAAACCAGCACGAGTGCTGATGAATGCGATGCACTATCCATACAGCAGACAGACTGAAACAATACTTTGTCCTTCAAATCTGTACGAATGCCAAGCCTAAGTAAGAAACGCGTACTGGATTCCATGTGTATGCTGCGACAATCATCTGTGGAAACTGACAACTGTTCTCCTGGGAGCACCAGTCCCATAGTGCTGGAAATACAAATCCTCCTTATCTGTTTTGCATTCCACCTCTGCTATACTCTTCCTCCACAGAAAAATGGATATAAATATACCCTTTTAAAAAATATTCCTCCTAAAAATAGTTATAAGCATTTTCTACAAATTGGTGAAATGGCCCAGCTGTACAGTCCAGCTTGCAAAAATAACTTCTGATATGGTGTGAAGGATCTTGACTAGTAGGTGAAAATAGAAGGATGATATTTAGAAACCAATTCTAGTACTCTGAGTAACATGGACTAACTTCAGGTTTTAGAAACTGCTAATTTAGACATTTAGAAATTGCTAGACATACAGCTAGGGCCTGAAAACTGTGCATAGTCTGGTCAACTGGAATAAACATGAAGAAAAGAGGCTGATTGCCCCTGTTTCCTACAAGTATTAAAACTAGGGTGATTATATCCTCTAATAAACATCAAAAAATTTCCCCTTTTAGTTTTGGTCTCTAGCTCACCACTTCCTCTCCCTGTCCATCAATGACAATACCAATACAAGCTTCATGTGCAATAACCCAGTCACTTGCTGGGCCAACAAACTTACACAGAGTACTGCAGGTCAAGTTTTAGTCACACCAGCAGGAATGAAAACAGGCAAACATCAGGAAAGAATGGGAGCCCTCTACCAGTCATTCAAATGTTTTAATGCAGTGACATTAAGATTCATTATTTCAGTTTCCCATTAATCATGCCAATCAACAAGATGTAAAAGTGAGTGTTCTCCCTTTAAACTTCCCATGAATTTCACATTTCATTCGCTGAGTATTGTCACTACTCATCTCCATGGAAACAGTTGTGATGGGAAAAACTCACTGGTATATTGTATCACCAAGTGAATCAGACAAGACTAATTAAAGACAACTCTTTCTAAATATACATACAGCCTGCAAACCCAGAATACTAAGAAAATATTTTCAAAATGGTCTTATAGGCAGAGTTTTATTAAAACTAGTAGGACAGTCACATGGACAGATGCACAGGATTACAGTACACAGTAATCAAAAACCTTCTTAAACATAACAGTTCAAAATCTCTTGCTCATACGTAATGTCATTATACATAATATTTTTAAATGGCAGATGGCTGTTAAGACCATTTAACCACTACAAATTTGTACAAAACTATTCATACAATGTACATCATAAACCTTCCACATACGAATCTCCTACATTTTTTCACATTCTTGAAGACATCCCATGATATTTATTACTAATAAAAATTTCAAATATACTGTAGAAACAAACTCATAAACAGGAAACAGGCCCTAGGTGTGATTACAAGAGAAAGCTGCCAAGAAGTGCCACCCATACAGACATCTTAGCTTTTCTCTTGGATATTTTCTCAGCTACCTCACTGCTCTTTAAGTCATTTACTTACCAGTTCCTGTGGGATTCATATAGATTAATAAAATTTGCTAAATATGAAAGGGAATGAACTAAATTTTAAAAAATCACTGGAAGTCTCGTATTATTTCAGTTTAAGTAGTCACTCAGCATATTAAGGGTTTACTTAGGGATGAATGATATTCCACAATTTCAAGCTGACAACCAATTCCCAAACAGCTTCATAAGCATTCAGTTAATATTTTTGTTTCCATATTAATTAAAATTAAACTTAAAACAATATAAAATATAGATTTGGGGTTTGTTTTCTTTAATGAATATAAACATTAATGTAGAGCAAGGAAAAAAGTATATTTACTTAAATTAAAAATGACATCAAAGTTACAAGACATTTCAAGGTCCAAAAGGAAATACATAAAGTTAGGAGAGAGGAAAGATTCCTTACACAAAGAACCCTAATTAATGCAGCCTATTTCTTAAATGCAGCAGGACTTTGACAACACATCTTCAAACACAAGCCACTATCTCTTCTGGAAAAGGCTCCTTACCTCAGGCACAGACCCAGCCTAATGCAACGTACTGATCCCATATCCTTTGCTATCTTGGACTTACCTCATCTGCCACTTTCTGCACCACGTTTCATTATACAATCTAAATATGTCCTTACACACCTATAGACTTTTTAAACACATCCTAAGAAAACCAGGCATTTTAGATTAATGTATTCATAGCAGCAAAAAGAAAAGACACCTCAAATTTAAATTATATGCTATCAAAAATACACATTTGTGCTTCATATTAATAAAGATGATATTACAGAATCCAGTATTTATCAAAAAATTTATAGCATTTGGAATCTGACATATGAGTCTGATGCAAGACACTAAATTTTCATATCTACATTTATATGATACAAATTTTGTGTGAATGGAAGCAAGTTGTTCAAGTAATACATGTGCTTCAAATTTGACAACCAGAAGAAAGAGTACTGAAAGATTATTTTTCCTGCTACCGTGTCAGAAGGGATTTAAACCTTGTCTGCATGACTTACTGTCTTCTTCATACAAAATTTTAAATTCCATTAATTTAAATGGCTTTTTTTATCAGCTCAAATGCACTCTTTACAAATACTGCAACAAAGTTATGCAAAATAAAATAGCTGATTTCATAACTGAAAAAAAATTCAAAGCAATTACCAATGACAAGTGCAACTATTTTGTTGCAACATCAGCATAAACAACTCCTATTCAGAAACTTCTTAAAAACTAAGCATAGGTTATCTAAGCAAAAATGTGTCAAATTACTAGGAAGATAGAGCTATTGAAAAGAAAATGAATCAAACTGTATTTGAAAAAAAAGACAATAGAATAACTGGCATCTTAAGTGTTTCCCATTCAATGATAAACAAGGCATTCAGGAAGACAGAAAATTCATAAGCACACTAGGGAAATCTGTTGGAATGCAGTATGATATAAATGGGTAAACTCTCACAGCCAGCAACCATTAACCAAAAAGACAACCAATCCAAAAGTAGTTTGTTTTTCCTTGCAACAGTCTCAAAACTAACACATGTCATTTTGGCTTAATATGGGGCCCATATGCTAATGTCCTACAAAAGCATCAAGTATGTGAAGAAGTAAAGTACCTTTCAACTTCAGAACACTTCTGCTGTCTTTTTATGCACTTGTCATTGTGCTGAAGTGACTTGTCCCAGTCACTATCAGGACTAGGACAAGTAAAGTAGAAAGATGTAAGATTCAATGAAATGTGAAGATTTTATGTTCTTATTTATTATCAAATTATGACCAACAGTAGTTTTGCACTAGCTGCAAAATTAGTTAATTTATTTCTGATTTCTGTAGTTTCTGACTTTTCTAACATAAAGTACTATGCATATTCACTATGTACAATTTACCATGAGTGCATGGCTCAAAAGAGTTAGCCTGTACTGTAAAACATGACGTTCTTAAAGAATATTCATTTCACAGTGAAATATGAGCACAAAAGAAAACAAACAAATTTAAAAAATATAAAAAAGAAACCAATCCCCCACTAACCAACAGCATATGCAGAAAGCTGTTTACGACTTTGCTATCCTCTGAGAAGTCAATTATTTTGCATGCTTATGCAAATGCATCATCTTTCTAAGAAAATACTTAAAAGAGCCACCTTTTGCTTGAAGGAAGTATGAATCACATAAAAATTAAAGATCCTCTTCTTTACAACCCTAATATTAATTTTTCCACATACCTTAAGCATTTTAATAAGAAATTCTCCTTGGAAAAAAAATCCAATTTTTTAAAAATAACTGAAATGCTAATACTAAAAAAATTCACCAAACCTACATTAATAGAAGCCATGCAGAACACAATGTAATAATGCACCACTGTATCTCTAGAAATGAGTCTCAACAACAGTTGCACTTGTAACCTTTTTAGCTGTTCAGCAGTATTTGCAGGGAGTTCCATTTTTGGTAAACACTTGCATAAATCAACAGATTGAAAATCAGAAACTTAAGGAAGAAAAGTGGCAAATTCTAGTTAAATGGATCGGAACAGATTTAAAAAAAATATTTCCTGCATATCCAGAAGTTTGAGATAGCCTACTATAACCCCAAACTCATGGAGTTAATTTAGAACACACAGCAGTGATTCTCAAGGAAAAGAAATGAAGCTAGCTAGTAAATTGTTTCCTTCTTTCATCTTGAAAATCTAGTGCAGTTTGCCCACATAAGTACTCCCTAAGAAATCAGCAACTGCAGTAGGCCAGTGCAATGCCTAACAGCCACAAAACATAACAATATTTTCATCTTATTGTTTATAGAGATCATGTAAGACCTTCAGGTCAGCATCTGCCTTTATTGCTTCATTTTGCACAAGCAAAAAGGGAGTTCTGTGGTGTATCTTTCTTGATCCCTAAGAGCTACAAGAACCATCATGATTTCTTGAACAGTCTTTTCCTCATACACAAAGTCTACATGCATTATGAGATAAAGACATTCTCATTATTAAGTGGTATCTCAAATTTTACAGTATGCATGTTAGCACCAGCACCAATTTTCAAGAATTCTCTCCGTGGCAAAATTCTGACATACCTACAACTTACTTAAAACAAACAAGGAAAACCTAAATAATAATATATGTGTACACATAAACATATACACAGACAATAGCTTACAAGCGCAAATCTGGGACAAGTTTAATGATCCATAATCAAATAAAGGATTTTGGTTATTTCAAACTGCAACTAAAGCTTTTTCCCTCACTTCTCAAAATCATGTAGAAATAAAGACATAAAAATAGGTACCTTCACCCTTCACAATTAATCCATATAGGAAGCTGTATTTATAGTTG
Organism: Passer montanus; assembly: GCF_014805655.1. NCBI lineage: Eukaryota > Metazoa > Chordata > Aves > Passeriformes > Passeridae > Passer > Passer montanus. The sequence goes on along the minus strand of NW_024365381.1, from coordinate 6,919,697 downwards.
TTGCAGCCTCTGTTTTAATGATCACGAATGACTCAATTGGTAAGTTGCCAGCAAGGAAGACTTCCTTTTATCAGTCAAGTAACTGACAAGCAGATCACATCTACCTTGCAAATTCTTATATTGCATTATCTGAGGACCTAAAGATACTATGCCTATGTAGTATGAAAGTGAGTTTGTTTTGTATCTGTTGCCATGCTTTGGTAAAATGATGCAAAGGCATAAAAAAAACCCCAAAACCACATCCAAAATTTTGTGGTAGTCTTGTAGGTTTGTGTTCAAAACTGCTTGAAATAAAACATTATTCTACATCCTCCTCATCCAAAACCTGTTCTGTGCTGCATAGCTCAGTGAAGAGAATATATACCATACCAAATACCTTAAAGAAGTAAAAATGCATATTTTGGCTGATGCCAACATATGCATTGCTTGCTCAAGAAAAGTTTTACAGATTACAGGGAAGTAGAGATTAATAATTAAGAAGCTTAGCAAGGAAATAAATTATGACAGTAAATAAACTACATAGGAAATAAAACTGACCTGTCATATACCTCAATCCTGCTTCTGAACTGGTTTAATGGGGAAGAAATAATATCAACATCCTCTTGAGACCATCCACCCCAAAAAACTTCTCATTCAATGAGCCCCTATCATGGGCAAGGAATGGAGAGAAAATGGTACCCAAATGGGGGTTTTAGGTAGTACTCAGGAGCAAATGTTTCATTTCCTTAATTCTTATAGAACAGGTACTATCAAACTGAAAGCATCTTTCAGTTCTAGGAATCAGAGTTTCAAGGAAACAAAGCACTGATGAAAACTAGACACATGCTGGAAGGAAGCAACATAATATAATGAAATACTTTTTCCTAAAAGGACTCTTTGAACAAGGCAACAAAAAAAAAAAAAACCCCTGGATCAGAGAAGTCATGAAGAATACATGTTTCTACTTGTAACATTAGGCCATATCATGAGTGGAAAGAGAAGGGGACAGGCATGACTAGCTGAACAAACAGCTAGAACAATTTCTAGAATATGAGACTAAAAAGGTGTATCTCAAAAGTGAATTTGGAAGACTAGAAAGGAAATGTCTTAACATCAAAAAGTTTCCATGGGATGCAGAGAGAAACACACGTGGGCTGCTGTCTTTTTCTTTGGCAGATGTTCTCAAACATCAAGATGAAGCATTTAGTGTTTTGTGAAAAACCTGTGGAAGACAAATTTCTGGCACCAACCATGATGCAAAACTCGATACATTTGCAATTTTTTATTATAGCTTCTATTCTGCTTCAAAATCTTATTTCTAATAAAAAGTTCTCCGATCCAGCATGCTTATTTATGTGGAACACGTATCCTTGAAAGAATCACCAAGTACCCAGGGCTCACACACAAGCATGTTCAGCAATTGTTTACACTTCTGTCCAATGGAACAGCTTATAAATATACTTTTCCCATTTACAGCTCAAAGATGATTTACCTTTGGTGGGCAGCCAATGTGCCTTTCATAAAGACAAACAAAGTTCGTCACACTTTCTGAGATTCTTACATACCACACATGTTCCTAGGATTCACCATCACTAATGAATGAGTGGGCATTATTCCACAGTAGAGGTTTTCAAATTAAAATAATTATCTCAAGAGACACTTCACTTGTCTGTATTTCAGATCTAAGAGGGAGACAAAGCACCATATATTTAGACTAGGTTTTACAACATACACTTTTAAAATAAACTTCTCAATGGTAATTGAGTACTTTTAATAATCTCAGTCCAAATTCTGATTTTGGTACTATTGATCTACTGCTAATCATGTAGCCATATAATTTTCTACTGACTTTTCTACTTACTTTTATTTACTATTTTTTTAAAAATAGTGTTTCCCCAAAGGGAAAACCAAAAGCCTTCAAGAACTATTTTAGGTTCTGAATAAGCAGTTTGTTTTAAACGTATTTTCACTATTGTACTTCAATCTGGTGTAAGCAGTCATGATTAACTGACAAAAGCCTAGAGTTGTCCTAACTGTACCTGTTCCACCAAAAGGGAAGAGATCAGTTGGGAAAAGACATCCATTTATACCAAGACAGGCAACATCCACTACAGACCATGTACCAAATCACATAATGAAGCATCAGCTCTTAGAACAATTCAAAAAGTAATTTTGATGCATCTTGGAACTTCCAGTGCATTTTCAGGGCCATTTAGAGCAGCTAAGTATTGCTAGGTCACAATCATCCCAGAAATATTCCTCAAATACATAGAGAGGTAAGCAGGAGACAAAAGACACTACAGGACAGAACTCCCTTCAAGGAGGTAATCTCTTCCTGTCAGATAACGCAGATTCTAACGCCTTTGCCGAGGTATTCATCTGGCAGAGTGGAACAGACACTGGCATTCCAAATACATAGGCACCCTTCTTGACAGGCTTTTCATGCCTACATTACCAAAGAAGATTCCACTCACTGATTAAGACATTCAGGATGGTCAGGGACATGCCAGATTGATGTAAAATTTCTGTACCACAGAACTTAATAATTTTCTCTCAGGATATGTCGTAGAACTATAGGTCTTTTAAAATTTGATCAGATAAAGGAAGTAATTTGGAGCTTAAGGGTTTCCACAACAAGTTTTCTGTCTGTTAGTGTCTTAGGTTGCAATGCAAGATGCAACCAGAAGTATGTATTCTATTACCAGATGTTAAAACCAGGTGGGCAGTGTTCTTTATCTCTTCCACAACCCATCCTCCCTTCAGGAGATATCTTCTGTTAATGGGCCATTGGGTCTGACTGCATGACTGATAAAATTACATCATCCCACTATGAGTTGCTCCAACCAGGGGGAAGAGCCAAGCATTCCTACCTGGATATAATCTGAGATTTGGAACACTACAGGCAGCCTTTTTCCACTCAATTCCCAGAGGAAGACCAGACCCTGCTATGCCACAACTGGACCTTCAGAAGAAAACTACACCCTTCTATCACTGCTTCAACAGAACAGCATCTGTCACTCCAGGAGGACTGCAGCCACCATTTATTTGGACTGCTACCAACACCCTGACTGACAGGGTGTCAGGCTGTATTCTGACTCTATCAGTGCTTTTGTACTACTGCATTTTATTTTAATTTTCCTATTAAAATTGTAGCTCTTACTTAGGATATCCCGTTTGCTTTCAAACCAGTACAGCTAGTTTGAAGAAATGGCTTTCAAAGCCAAGGAATAAAGTCATGAGTACACTTTGTAACCTAGCTTTAGCAGAAATGTCAGCTTAGAGCACCAAATTCTTGTCTCTTGCTCTCAACCTTGACTGCCCCTTTTGCTGTGCCAACAGAACAATTTCTGCAGCAATTTTATAAACAACAGATAAGTCAAACACAATCATGAAACCATCAAAAAAATCATGAGGAATACACTAATCTAACTTACATTGCAGTTCCACAAACTGCTGTGCTGGCACAAACAGGGAGCTGGACTTGGTATACAAACACCCAGTAAAGAAGGGGGAGAACAGCAATTGCTACAAAAGGAAACATCCTACTTTTCTGTTCCATCTGATTTCAATGCTGCTTTATCTTCAAGACAACTCCTTATCTAATTTCAAGCAAGAATGAATACATTTTAATATAATAAGTAATACAGGATACAGACAACAGTCCATAATTCTTGTAATTAGAAAAAAAAAAATTGAGTTATAAAGATGACTTTACCCACTGCGGGATATAAGAAGCAGGGTGTGATATTAAAATATGACTCAGTGACCCAGGGGATATTCTGTATAAGGTATGTCATGTATGCTTGGCAATTCAGAGCAGAAATACTATTCTCTATACCAACATTAACTCTGCCTGGATCATATCCCTGTTGTACAATTTCTAGAAGCATTGCCATTAAAAAATTAGTCATGCCTCTGGAACAGTTTGCAGGTTGTGAAGACTAATTTACTATCTGTAATTAGAGCTTTGCCCATGTTACCAAGATGTAACACCAGGCACAGCAAAACAATCCTGGAATATGAAGCTTTACTTGTGAAGATCTCTGGAATAAAACAATCCACTCAGAATATTACATAAAAGAAAACAGCATCTGAAAAAAATAATTATTTCAGAAAAAAAGTCAATCTAAACAAGTCAGAGAACATAGCAAAGGCTGCTCTGGACTCTTCACAGCTCCCTGGAAAGTCTAACATCCAACAGCCACTCCTGTCTCTGCTCTTGCCAAGGTAATGTTCCACAAATCAGAAGTCCTTTTCTGTCCCTGACAGCAATTTCAGTGAATGAAAAAGCAAAATATCTGGACATGTTATGTGTTTTTTTAACATTAGAAGTTGAGAAATGAACCTAGGGGAGTCCATCTGCTGCAGAAGGCAAGTCTGGGAATTGCAGTGTTTTAAGCATACCAAGAACAGTACAAGACACAGGCAAAGCATAGCAACAATAGAGATGGTAGAAGCATGTCAAAGATAAAATTGAGTTATTTGATGGGGGTGGGGGGAGGTCTTTATTCAGAGTTATGCATATCACAAAGGCAAATGCATATGTTACTGCAAATCATCCAATGACATATCACTAAAATAAGACTTTCATCAGTAGAAAATTTAGTTGCCTGACCACAAGTGTCAATAAATAGCTATTCAGCATAACAAACTCAATTTCCAGGGGATTTAAGAACTTCATTACAGCAAACTTTTTCTTTCACTTAGCGGGGGATTTAAGAACTTCATTACAGCAAACTATCTCCCTAAAAATAACTTTTTCTTTCACTTAGCAAAATTGCAACTAGAACTCTCTCTCAGCATGTGATTGCGGGCTACATATATGACCATCTTTCGTACTGCATGAAAGAAATTTTCAACTCAACAAGTAGATCTTTTTTTTCCTCACAGAAAATGTATACAGGTATCACTAGTGGGATTTAAGCAATAGAGGATACTGAGGAAGGCAAAATTCAACAAAAATTCTATGTTAAGAAAAAAAATAATTACTACTACTGCTGATGACTGTAATGTTATGTTTAAATAACCTCTCTGCTGGAAAGAAGATCAAAGGAGTTGTGTTGTTAGAGTAATTTCTGAAAAACAGCACACTTTTAGCATTCTTAATTTGCTTCCACATAATATATTTTCTGGCCATGTAAATATCATGGCTTCTAGGAGCACTGTTCAATTTCTGGGCAGATCTTTTTGTCTATCTAGAAAATATCAATCGATCAAGACTTCCCTGTCCAGTACTGGCAGACAGGACCAAACAAATACAAGAGCTTCAGCTCAGTCTAATGAAAGTCTCTAGTGCTCTCACATCCAAAGTAGGCTTATTCATTCTATGGGTGCTTCAGGCATGGACAGGGAGTAGGCAATAGTCAGAACAGGAACACAAAATCCACTCTGGGAAACAAAGTTCTAGTTGCTTACTGTTATATGCTACAAAGACTAATCAATAGTAAGTATTCCACTTCTTTTAATGGATAAATAACAGTCATGTGTAAGGGGAGGACTTAGGATTTTAAGATCACACATTTCTATTTTCAGAAAGTATAGAAGCCATTGATCCTGAAAGAGAATTCAATAGTTGAAGAAAAAATATTTAGATTTTATTAAGGGGCATTAATACATTGCCACTTAAAGCTGAAACCACCTCCCTGCATTTTTCTCAACTACTATGTTTTCAAGTCTAATGATAATTGGTACTATTCAGCTCAAACAGTAAGTTCAGACTTCTAGCTTCTAGCCTGCAGAGGTAAAATGATGTTCACTGACTAGAAATGCAAGTGTAAGAAGCTGCTTAAAACATCCTTTCCAAGCCCTTCACATTGATAGGAGTAGGAAGGTTTATTGTGGATATTTTTTTTAATCCCCTTTACTTTGTCACAATTTGTTTAATTATAGACAAGACATATAAAAACACTAAGCCACATAGAGTTCCATTAACAAAGCAAATCCTAAAAACATTCTCCCCTCTGCTCTTCACAGTAATTTCAAACATGCTTATCCACACAGTTAGGGATAGGATGCTCTCTCTCTACAAGAAGATGACAAGAGCAGAACATACAAAAAGAAACAGGAAACAAAGGAGGAGATAAAAGCATCACTCACTGACAAGACTCAGGAAACTTGTTTTGCTGAACATAAATGACAAAAAGAAAATATCCTATGGATATTGTTAATGAGAGAGGACATTCAGGAAAGCAAGATTCTTCTGGTGGATGAGTAAAAACAACCCAGTGACAGTGATGAAGAAAAGACTGAAATGTCTCATTTTTCCCTGTTCCATACAGACAAAGCTTGCTCCCAAATAAGTGCAGGTACTGAGAAGGTTTGGGGAAGGGCAGGGAAACTAAGACTACGTAACCAACAGTTTTGGAATACTTCGTGTAGTTGTGTTCAGACCCTTGGGGTTAGAAGGCATTCATCTAAGGTAGCTGAAAGGGTTGGCCAATGTGATTATGAGATTGCTAACAGCTACCAAAAACTAACAGTTGAGATGTTTGAGGGGTCCTAGGCTTCAAAAAAGGCTAATCCCTAAAAAGGTGAAGAGACTCACAGGACAGGCCAGATAACCTGAACTACAAAGTACCAAAGAAGCCCACATGGAGCACGCCCTCCCAGAGTCAATTTTCAACCACAAGATGGACCATAAAGTAACCAGAAACAGACAAAATTCTTTTAGCAAGGTCAGATTATTAACCTGACTGCCTACTTTAATGATATGACTATTTGGGTAGCTAAGGAAAAAACTATGGATTTCATGGAACCAAATCTCAGTGAGGTTTTTTGGTACCATCTCATACAGCATTGTCTGGAAGCTGAGAAGCACAGAGAGGAAGAGTAAATTGTTAGGTTAAAAATGAGGCATCCTGCCTAGATCAAAAAGCAACAATAAATGAGTCAATATTCACTCAGCAGCTTGTAAAGACCAGAATACCAAAGAGGTTAATATTGGGGCCCAAATGGTCGATTTTAAATTGTGTTGTTTTTTTTTAAATTTTTTTTTCTTAAATCAGCACTCTGAATGACGAGACAACCTACACAATGAGAAATTTGTAGAGAGCATTGCAGAGTAGAGTACCTAATCTGATCAATGTCAGAGCTTCAACCCAGAGAACCCAAGAACCTGAGGACTAAGCAAAATAAAAAGGATGCCCAACAGGTCCAGGCAAGTTACTGTTCCTTCCTACTCTGCATCTGGAACAGTGTGGTAAGTTTTGGATCAATAGCTGAAGAGTAATTTTGAAAAATTAGAGAGGGTCTAACAGAGACCAAGATGGTCAGGGGCCCAGAGCAAATGCACAAAGACAGATTGTGGGAGTTAAACTTAGTCAACCTGGCAAAGACCAAGCTAAAATGCTACCTAGTAGCAACTCAAAACTATCCAAAGTGTAATTCTAAATTATTGCAACAGCAATAAAAATGTGGCTTGGCTATTCAGATTGAGCGCAAGACCTCCAGATGTTCTATCCAAATAATTTCTATGATTCCATGTGACAACTAGTTGTTCTACAAATTCTAGAGACAACAATGACTCATTTTTTAAGACAGGCAAAATTTTCATTTCTACAAATGTAAACTTAGGTTAAGTTACTTTAAAAGCCCTGCCATTATTAAAGAACTCAGTCATCCTAAGTAAACATCTTAATAACACTTGAGCTCAGGAGACTACAAAGAGATTTTTTTAAAAGCAAAGAAGTACATTTGCTACTCGTTAAGAGTCCTTATATGTGTCCTGGTTTCACCTGGGATAGAGTTAATTTTCTTCTTAGTAGCTGATAGCATGTTGTGGTTTTGATTTAGAACAAAAATATAATGTCAATAACTCATTGATGTTTTAGTTTTTGCTAAGTAGTGTTACTCTACATCAAGGATTTTTCAGTTTCCTGTGTTCTGCCAGTGAGGAGATGCACAAGAGCTGAGAGGGAGCATAGCCAGGACAGCTGACCGAAACCAGCTAAAGGAATACCATCTCATTGAAGCTCATGCCCAGTAGATAAATTAGGGGAAATCATTTGAGACAGGCTGGGCATGAGTGCACTATTGTATTGTGCAACACTTGCTTCTCTTCAGTCTTATTCCACCTGGAATAAACAGGAATTTATTCCTATTGGGACAAATAATATAGGAGTGTTAATGGTTTATGGCGGGGGTCCTGTATTTGAGATTTAACAATAGTCTATTAGGGTAGGCTTTGGAAAGAAGCCAAGCAGGAACTATTATGGCATAGATTGTGCTTTTCTTGTCTTTGTGTTTTGTTTTGGGAGGACTGGCAGTAGGATCCAATCTTTAACCTTACTATGGGGTAATGCGTTTGGCAATGGCCTCTGCTGCAGGGTCGGGTGGTTGTTGAGTTCAGCCTCCTTTGTATTGTTAGTGTTACTTATAGGGGTTTGGGGTGGGATATTGGTGCATTTTGTTCATTCTTGTCTCTTTAGCAGCAGAACCCTTTCCTGAGAGTTCAGAGGATTAACAGTTTTCTCTATCTTCCCCCGCCTTTACTCCCCTCCCCATTATTATCATTGTTATAATTAGTATTATTCCATCATATTTTGCTTCAGTTATTAACCTGTTCTTACTTCAATCCATGAGGTTGTTTGGGTTTTTGGGTTTTTTTTAGATTTTGCTCCCCACAGCAGAGAGAAAGGAGGGGAAAGCAAAAGAGCAGCTTCATGGCTACTTTGTTGCTGACTTGGGTTAAACACTAAGGTACTTCACTTGACAGACAAACCTGAGATCTGCAAAAAACATTAATACACTGTGCTACAGCATGACCAAATTCCACTGAGACCTTTTCATAATCATTGACCTTAACATGCAAAACACATTGCTGCAAAAAAAAACCAAACTGCAACTTCATTAACAACAGAGAAGTTACTCAGAACATTTAGAGGGGCTTTTCCAGAATTTACAGGAAACAACTGTTGTCTTTTAGAAGAATTTGCTTAGACTCAAATCATTGGTGAGTATTGTGTCAACTGGTCAGAGGGACAACAGTCAAGAGGTTTGAACAAAGGGCAAGCATTACTGCACTGGTGAAGCAACAAGCCATGTTCCACATGTTCCTTTACCTGAAAAGCTACTGAAAACATTATGCAGTTCTGTCTTCAGAACTCTAACAAAGCTGAAGGAATAAAGTAACAAAAATGTACAATTGTCATCTGTTTTTTCTTAGGGACAGTATTATATCATTGCCCCTTACCATCTTTAAACCATTTTCATATATGCCTTTACAATTTTATTTAAAAAATTACTACTTCAAAAATCTAAAACATGCAAAACGCATTATAAGAAAATTTTTACTTTTAACACATGCATATCTCTCAAAACTCTTTTGATATAATTTCAGACTAATTCTAAAATTCAATGTAGAACCCAAAATTCTGAGCAGAACAACAGCCTGCGTTTTTTTTTAAACCAAAGCCCTTCATCTGACTGCACACTCTAGACCTGTTCCATGCATTCAAGTTTTCCATGGTACCACTACCCCACAATGGTAAAAAAAAAAAAAAAAAAAAAAAAAAACCAGCAAAATAAACCCACACCTTTAAAACAGACTATAAAGTAAAATGAACTTGTTTAGCCAGTCACTTGCATAGAACTGCAAGCTGCAATTCTTCTTGAAAAGCATCACCCCCCTTTCACATAACTACCTACAACCAGCCAAATTTAGGACAGCAAAAATTCTTACAAAGTAAGAACCAGACCAACTTTATTATTACTGATAGGGAAAGCATGCCTTGACAACAGGCTGAATTAATGGGATTCTTGAGAGCAATGTTCATGTAAAAAATGCTGGGATTTTTTTTAAATAAAATGTCTGTTTTGAAAATACTTAAACCTCATGCCCATTGAATAACTACTATCTGCTATAATTTTTTTCCTTCCCATGCCTAGAGATGAAAACTGTAGTAGAATGATAGTTGTACACAGCATAGGAAGCTTATATTGCCAAAATCTCAAGGCCAAGATTGGAAGCAGGGGAACGGGCATCAAGAATACTGCCAATTCATCTAATACTAAACTGGCAAGAATTTCTACTACTTGATGAAAATAAAGCTGAACTCTATTACCTCCTTGCCAAAATTAGGGCAAAGTCTATAGCAGAAGGCAAGAAGCCAGTATTTACAGATGGCCAATGTGCTGGGCAATCCTGTTCTGGTTGAGATCTGCATTTTCCTGCAGAGCCCTATCATAGGAGTGATGCTAGAGATGGACTAAATAAGCCAAGGTCTACCCTGAGTGCTGAAATGCAGAGCTAAAACAAATATAATAGTTCAGGTTATTATTTATTGACAGGTATTTCAGATGACATAACCTGTAAGGGGCTGGCATTGCTGAAGACACAGCGAGCACACACCAGCCGACGCCACAGGCCTTTCTGCCAGATCCAGCTGGGTCAATGCCTCATCAGCACTTCACACCTTGGAGAGTCATGGCATAGATTCTGCCCTCATCTCTAATGGCAAAAGAATGTGTGGAACATGCAGGTGATACTTCTGGCATCCTTCACTGTCACACTACATTCTCACACTGCCTGCACCTTTTTCTCCACTTTGATTGAAAAGAATTCAAATAAAATCTTTTGTTTGGGAAACACAGTCCCCAGGCTCAATTTCTCTAGCTGTTCTGCAGCCCAGAATACTTTCTGGTTTTTACCCCTGATTTTTGACCCTGATACATGGCACTGTTTCTAAAACCTCATGTATTCTTTTAACTCATAAATATTAATGAATGTAAATGCTATTAATACCAATCATAAGTAAGTAGCACAGCTTGACAGCAGAGTAACACTGTATGAGAAATCAGGGTACTAAGTAAACAAGACAAAAGAGTTTACAAATAGTTAGCTACTGAACTATTTTCAGACTTTTATCTAATTCTCAGTAGCTTTTAAAACATCAACAAAATCCTACTGTAAGTCATTTGCAGCTAATATTACACCTTTGCTACTTGCACTGAATTCAGAAGATGTATGTCTGTGATAATCTGAAATTGAACTTCATTTACTATTAAGGGTGCAAAATATGCTGGCTGTTTGCTCTGTAGTCTGCAATGCAGATCACTTGCATGCTCTGACCACAGATAATTACACAGTAAACATGTGCTGCTGCCTTCCACTCTGCCAACTGTATCCCTTATTGATCACTTGGTCCCTCACCACTTAAAGCACAATCCTGCAAAGACTTACATATTCATTTCCACTGAGAACACCAACATGTTTAATTGAAGTTAATGGGAAAATTCACAACAAAATGCTAAATATGTGTAAGCACTAAGTCTTCACAAAGCTCTTCCACCCCTAAATTTAGAACATTAAGCAGCATTTTTTCTAATGTAAATATACTTACAACAGTATTTAAGCATCTGTAAAACAAATTAGACATTAAGAATGCTTCCTAATAATTCTAAATATGCCTTGCATTGCAACAGTAGTTGGTGGTCCCAAGTAAGATTAGGATTTGTAGTCTGAAAAACAGACAAGACAAAGGCAATTAAGCAAAGAGGGGTGTATTACATAAAGAGTGTGATGTTTTGCATTCCTATTAATTTCTATGTGACAGTTGGTGCTAATTAGAAGATACTTTCTAAGCTCCTTGCAGAAGTAACATTAACATTCACCATTCAATTCCTCCCAAGTCCTTACATTCTATTTCTGTCTTTGGCACCAAGTACCCAGCCTATTCTTACAGGGAAATACATCCAGTGATTCAGACAACCCTAGGACAGTAAACCTCATTCACAACTAAAGAAATACAACTGTTTTCAACCTAAGCTGTTAGACAATTCTTCCCTAACCCCAAAATAATAACCCTGATCTTAAAACTAAGATTACTAAAAGGACCACATAGCTCTTAGTATCATTAAGACCAATGGAAAAATCTCAGTTTTAGTGGCAATCAATATGAAATATATTTTACAGGGTAAGAAACTGTATTCAAAATCTCAAAGAAACCAGTAGAATCCGTAAGTATTTGTCATTTGCCAAATTATTTTTTTCATATTTGGTCAATTTTGTGTGCTAATTTCCATAAAATTATGTAAAAATAAAAATGGTATATGCTAGAAGCTGGTTCGTGTTATCTTATGTTAACCATCACAGCCTGCAGAGCTGATTCCTACAGGATTCTGTTTGTAAACACCTCTACTGAGAAGTCTGACAATTTATTCCTAAACTTTTCTAATTACAAACTAACTATTAGGTAGAAAGACTTTGCTTCTTATTGCAGGATACTTTAATTTCTTTAAGAGCCATTTGAAGCATTCTGAAAATGCAAATTTATATCATATGCCCCATATTGAAGGCTTCATGAGATATTGAAAAAACCCTCCAGCAGACTGAGTGAACTAACCTCAGGAAAAGTATCAACCCTTCCCCAATAAACCACCAGGTATGCTAAAAACATAGTTTCTTCTATAGCTTCTCAAATGTCATCAATACAGAATCCAGACTTCTTGGCCTAAAGTTGCTATTATTACCAGAAATACTCCTTTTAAAAAGCAACCAAACACTTCCTTTTCAGAGTTCTGTTACTTCAGTATTAGTAACTCTTGCTAAAAACCTTCAAGGTGAAATAATATCATGAAAAAAAACCCACACCAAAATATATCTAACTTTCACATGATGGTTTTATTTTCTTCAACTGTTAATATATGTCTTGATCAGCTACTGACCCCACCAACAATGATAAACTTTCAGCTCCCTGACACCACGAACATTAGTTATTATTAGCTGTTATGCCTTTAGCAAGTTGATTCTCAACAGTCTTTTTTGGGCTTGCCTTCCTACTTTTGCATTTAAGACGACAGGCTCTCTGATCTATTTTCCCCCTCTGCATTACATCCTTTTATTATGAATAACTTCCTTTCTCCTGAAGTTTCAATGTGTCACCTTTAATTTTTGGTCTGCTGATAGTGTATCAAAGCCCAGGCAAACAGAGGAGTACTCTGCAGTCCTCGCAGAGTAGCGCTCACCATGGCCACTTGCCAGCTCCATTCTGCGGGACACAGGAGCGCTGCACACCTTCACAGCTTGGCTTCCACAGAACAGAAATGCAGGTACACAGGCTACATGGGAGATGCAAGGCACACTAATGGCCTTCTGATCCAGATAAAACTGAGACTAATGCATTGCACCATTTGAAGAAGCTAGAGGTCAGCCAACTGAAGCCTTTTCTTTTGCAGCCCACATTCCAGTTGTGAGTCTCATACAATGCCTTTAAACAGATTGCACAGCATCACAAACCATTCAGCTGCTCTGACTTCCCTTTAGCTAGCTGCCTCAATTTATATATGCTCAGTCTGACTTTTTGATTTTTTTCCCCTCTTATGCAAGCTGAACTTGACTAAAAATTACAGACTACACCTTCTGTAACTAGCAGACCCTAAGTAAAATGTTATTTCTCCTCCTACAGTCCATCAAACTGCTTCTTCCTAGAAGCACTCACTTAAGCATTTAGAATTTTGGTCTTTGCATTCTGCACCAATGCAATCTAACTCAGCCTGCATGGGAATCACCCAATTTCTTCTTACAACTACTTTTTTGGCATGTTTCCCCCAAGAGTAATTGTAGTGGGTGAGGATGAGGATGTGAGTAAAATGGGACATTATTGTTTAGGCTGATGCTGGTATAATTTGAATAAAGTAGAAAACATCATCACTCATTTAATGTTATGAACTTGTACAACACTTTTTAGAACTCAGAAGGGTTTTTTAGAGTATCTTCTACAGAGAATATGACATTATGAATAACACATTAAGCAGCTTGTTGACATCTGCCAGCTGCCACTCCATCTTTACCTTTAACTGTGGACATTGCATGGAAAATAACAGTTCAGTGTTGTTTATTAAAATAAATTGGTTTCCATGGGAAAAAAACTTCATAGAAACAAGAGCAGTATATTAAGAAATTCATACAACTCTTGAGTCATTATTTAAAGTTCTAAAGTGCAACATGTTGGGAGCAAAAAAGGATCAGCAGTTTTGTATTTTGGCAACTTCAAGAAAAACATGTGTAGCAAATTGTGCAAGGAGAAACAAGAGCTAGAACACAGGGAGAATAGGCCTGGATTTGCTCATTAAGTTTCTGTAAAAGAATAAAAAAAAAAGAGCATCCAATCCTACAGCATGGTTTATAATCCTTTACTGCCCAATCATAGATCAAACCCAACATTTAGTTTTGGAGGAAAAAAAAAATTCAGCTGCTTACTTTCAGCTGTCTTGTGCTGGAGCACCCAATGAAATTTTTAATAGGAACCTTCCATTTTTAAATTTAATTTTCATCACTTGTGCAGAGACCTCCTTGCCTCTTCCTTCATGGTGCAATGTCTTCTCATTTGCAACCCATTGTTTTTTCTCATTTTACATTGCAAGCTGATGAGATGCATTCAGTTTTGGTCACATATCTTTTGACAGCATAGTCCAGCAACTCAACATCCTATTCTAAAATAATGATTAACAGAATGTGTCACAGAAATCAGGAGCTTAGCAGGACTGAAATAGGCAAGCCATTACTATGAAAAAGCAGAGCAAAAAACTATATAACATATTGAATGCACACACTTACATCCTCCACCAATTTATTTTACTTCAGAAGAATGTTTTTTTTCTGAATGTGAACTGGCAGTAAGCTTGCAACATTTTGTACTAGTCACTGTCCACTAGTAAATTATGAAAGATATTTATAGGGCTTAAATGACATACCAACAAAAAGAAAGCAAATGTATATTTGAATCCTCTGTGTTTCTACATTCAGCACAGTTCATTCAGTAAACTGAATTTCCATGGGTGATGGAATAAATGAATGCCATTTGTCTGAGAAGGGATGAACTTCCTCACAAGTCCTTTCCTTCCCAGATATTCCTTCTACCTTTCCTTGCTGGATACAATTTTCAATACTGCTATTCCTCTATCAAATTTGATTGAAAATAACCAAAGAGCTCAAAAACAAGGTAACAGCTCCTACTTGTAAAAGCCACTTCCATAGGAAACACAAACTGAAAAAAAAAGAAAGACATGCTGCTAAATAGACAAATAGCAAGATTTTTCACAAATATATACATCTGAGGCTTCCTTATTGATCAAAACATTACCTTTGATATACTATTAAATGAAATTATGGCTACAAAAGTGTTACAATTATAGAACTATAAATACATCATCTAAGGAACTACTGACTTAAAAAAATCCTGAAAATAGATGACTTTATGGCTACAAAAGTGTTACAATTATAGAACTATAAATACATCATCTAAGGAACTTAAAAAAATCCTGAAAATAGATGTCTCATTTGTGTTTTAATAAGAGGTTAAACTGAGACACAAGAAAAGGAAAAGTAAAAATGCTACCTAACCCTAATGCCTATTACAACATTCTAGTCTGAGATAGTACTGTAATTACATTTTCCTACTGGACACCAATAAAAGAAAAAATAAGTGTTCTCTGACCCTGGGTATTAGTTTTATTTTTCTAGTCTAAATAGAGAAACAGGAAATGTGTCACGTGCACATTAAACTACGACAGAACCATCCAATGAGGAGATTACTTATATTACTCAATTTTAAAATGCCAGGCTGGAAAACAGGAATTTATCCTATTAGTGGAAACTGAAATCAGTCAAAACGCATGCTCAAATTTTTTCAGATTAAGAAGGAGACATCTCAGAAGGCAATACTCTCTTTTACCTTAAAAAACTGCACATACAAGAACTCTGACTTATTGACAGCTTGACTGAGATAGCAGTAATGTTTGTCTGATTCCATTGTAACTCACATTCAGGCAATTCAAGAGGCACAGGTTAACGAGCTGACCTCATCAGGATTCCCTGGTTCCTGGAAGACCAATTTATTTTTTAAATAAAGCAAATTATTGCACTTACAGTGTTACAATAATCTTATTTCCAATATGCTTTCACTTGTGTTATGCTCACATGAATGCTCTGTCAGTCATGAAGGAAATGTTCCTCTTCATAGTTTTGGTGAAGTTTTGGGAGTTTGTTTATTTGGGGTTTTTTTCCCTTTAAAGCTATGAAGTGAGTATTCTGTGTACAATACACCTTTAAACAGAAACCCAACAATTAGCCTACAGGCTACCTGCTCACAAAAATAAGCATGAACAAAACACCATACTGTTTGGAGACCTGGGAGAAACTGCATCCTCTGAGTAATTTTCAATTTCTTGATTGGATTTGAATCAGTACACTACCTCCACCAGAATTATTCTTAACATGGCAAGCCTGCTGCCAGGAAGGAGCTTGCCACAAAAATATTTATTCCCTATAATTATGTAGAATTCCAATACTTGCAGAGAGATGATTTTATTATATGTATAGAAAAGAATGCTTTGCAAAACTGGTATATCTATTTCCAAAGAAAGAATCCTTTTTTACTCTCAGCAGATCCCCACTAATTAAACCTTAAAAACTGAATGCTGCTTTATAGCATAACTTTAGGAAGTTTCTTTGTTTTTTAATCATGCAATTCTTGCTACACACATATTCACTGCACTCATTCATTAAATACAGAGTCCTAATTTTCAAGTGAAGACTGCAGAGACCTAAAGATTTCTTACCTACATCTTGTTAATGTAAAAATAAGCAAGGTAGGTGAAGTCAGTCCCCTCTGTGCTCCAATTTCCAAATTTTGATTATTCCAACATGCCATTCAAGAAATAGTGATGTGTTAATAGCACACTTGGATTAGCTCTATTCAGATAATGGGAAGCTCATAGGAAAACAGCATAGAAAGAAGATAAAAATACTCTAGTCCATCAGAAAGTGTTATGGCTCACTACGTGAAATGTTTAGGTTTCTACTAGTTTTCTCCTTGTATTAGTACTAGTCTGTATAATGGTAGTACTCAGCTGCCCTGTTTCCTAAGTGCAATGTAAGGCTATAACAAAAGGTTTTCTATGTTCAGTTTACAGTGAATGTAGCTGAGTGATAGAGATCTTGGGTTAAAATACAGCTAATGTGAACTAACAGGTTTATAAAAAACTGTTCACCCTATTAAGGTCAATTCAACAAACATTATTTGTACAGAGTATCCTCAAACACTTTCAGGACCCTTACAATCTGGGAAAATACAGAGTTGTCAAAGAGTAGGTCACTATTTACAGAATACTGAAGAATTTTCCTCTTAAGACTTGCCCTTTACAATCATTGTGATCAAATAAACTGCATTTTCTTGACAAACTGAAACCTGTGTCAAAATAGGCACATTTAACAAAGAAATCAGATGCTGTGTTACACAGAAAATTTGATTAAAAAATTCCAAAACGCATGCTGCAATTTCTAACAGCCACTACAGTCTTAAACATTAAACAGTCTCTGAAAGTTCTGCCTAATTAAGTGGGACATGAGTTTCCTTAAGGAAGTCTTTAGTATTTCTTCTGTGTGAATCTGTTATAGAGAGAGATGTATAGACTAATACTGAAAGGAGAGATTATGCTGCTGAAACTTTTTTCTGCCAAGTTGTTTTTTTTTTAACTACACAGATTAAATAATTACTTTTCCATTAGTTCTCTTTTGATCTCCAGAAAGAACATCATTACTTTGTAGACTTTCTTCACTCCAATCCAGTATTTTTGAGTACAAGATTACTTATAAGAAAGTGCTTCTGTCCTTTCTTAAAATAGATTCTGAGTGGGAGCACATGCCATCATGATGCTGTAACTCATCAGGAAATTATGATGCAGTACCATCTTATTCTAAAGGCACCCGCTAGCTAAGATATGGACAAGGTCACATCAGCACTTTTGATATTTTCACAACTATTTTCCTTACCAGATGAAAAGAAGTCCAGCAAGCAAGCAAAAACACAGTGTGTTTTTTTCAAGAAGAAACAAACAAACATAAAACACCAACAACAAAAAACCCCAATAAAACAAAAAAAACAACCAAACAAACAAAACAACCCCACCAAAACACAAAACCAAGTAACTTAACAGCACTCACTTGGAGGAACTTCAATTTTGATTTTGCACAGAACCACTGCTATCCAAAAAATTAGGATGGAAAATTATAATTGTGAAAATACTAAGTATACATAATTTTAAAATGCAGTGAACTACAATGGAATTATTTATCTAGGAAGGCAACAAACTAAGTAGAAGAGAACTGATTTAAAATGTTTTTTTCTTTCTTCTTTTTTTTTTTAATCATATGGCATGTCAACAAGGCTGTGGAGAAGACACACGGGAGAGCAACCCAACATTTTTCTCCTGCTTGCTACAATCTTAAAGCATACCCAAATAATTTTTGTTATGAGAAGACACTGAAGAAGACAGCATCAGAGCAGCCATGAAAGAAAAACCTTCTTAAGTAAAGGAGGCAGTAAGCTATTTTGATTTTCTTAAAAAATATATTTATTATTATTCAACTTAAACAACTGACAGGAAATCTGGTTGTCCAGCAGCTTAACTCTTTCAGGTGTATTAATAAAGCATCCAGACTGGGTGACCCCAGAACCTGCTAACTGTTATTATATTTTTACTTAAATGGCAACAAAAACCAGTGTTCCTGCTACTACCATATTCAAATGCTTGATAAGCACGTTTTCTCATCATCTCACTGCCTGAACACTTGGAAGCCTGTAATAAAAGTTTTCATATAAGCAAAACTCAGGCCCTCAAGTCCTATACAAAGTAATCCAATAAAGACCTCACCTCTAGAAATAGAGATGATAAATGCAGTTAATTTTTCTGGTGGAAATTTTAATAGAAGGCTGAAGTTGCTCCAAGACCTGCTAGGAGGCTCATGTGCAAGGTAACACAGCAAACACCCCCCTGGGAAAGGCCATGGTTAAAGGAGCTGTGAAACAGCACTGCAAGGTACGCAAGGGTCTACAAATGGCTTGGACCACCAATGCAGAACTTCTCCTGTAGATACATTCCAGATTACAGAGACTCCCACTGAGGCAAGACACTTGGCTTTAATTCCCTGCTAGCATATGGGGATTCAAACCATGCATTTATTTCCCAGAAGAGCATTTTAATTAGGAAACTAAAAGGCTGGATAGTAACAAGCTTCCTGTCTGCTAAAGCTAGGTAGCTACCCAGCTAAGAATTAAAATGCTATGGCATCTGGACAATTAGCAAGGATCACACTGTAGCCTATTAACCAGGGTGCTCAACTGGGAGAAAAGACCTAGATT
The DNA here is from genome assembly GCF_014805655.1 of Passer montanus. Classification (NCBI taxonomy): domain Eukaryota; kingdom Metazoa; phylum Chordata; class Aves; order Passeriformes; family Passeridae; genus Passer; species Passer montanus. Next base: position 6,900,579 of record NW_024365381.1, on the reverse strand, counting down.
CTAGTCCATGCACCATAGACTATTTCGGTTTTGTTTCTTGCCCTTTAACAGTGGAAGAAAACTCTATGATATTTCAAAATGCAAATATCTGAACCTTGTTCTCTTCCCTCCCACTGCATGGTCCAAACTACTAAAGTTTCAGATACGGAAGCATCACCACATCGATGTCTCTCTTTGGATCCAGCCTACAAAGTGTTACAGATACCTGGTTTTGATTGACTATTTATCTCTCTTCAGAAATACAAGACTTCATAGAATTTGGGCATCCTTCCAGCCATGAAGCTTTTTTTAATTTCACAAGTGTGTAACTAGGGATATAGCTCCTAATAGCACTGCTCCACAGAGAGAATAAAGGCAATGCATTCCATTTTACAGAATATTTAAAGCTGCTTCTACTTTTAATACTGCATTGCCTGGAGCAACCAAAATATCCCCAAATTACTGGATCAACACAATATTCTCTGCTTAGGGAACACACAAACTCTAGTAAATCCACCTCACAAGTCTAAAACAATGACTTAACACCCTCCTCTGCCCCTGACATCCATTATCACACTATACGTTAACGCTAACCACCTTCTTGTGTCAGCTGCAGCTTTTCTTCCTTTTTGCAACTTGCATCTTTTGGATCATGTACCATTTTTTTGTTTGTCTTCATTCAGAAATCTTAAGCCCACCCTTAAGACACCCAAGGAAGGCAATGTTCACATAAGGTTGATCAATATGATAAATGAGTTGTGAAATGTTTATTCATTTTTTAAGAAACTGTTACATACCTTCAAGTACCACATTAAGTTAAAACTACTGGAGCTTCTTCAACTTCCCATCTCAAATTCTTATCCCTGGAGCAAGAACGGATACAGCCAGAAATAAACACTCAGATGTAAGAGGAAGGCAAAATGTATTATTCCATGTATGTAATTTCCAGTAGATTAGTAGCGCCTCAGCAAATTAAAAGGTTTGCAAACCTTAATTACCAAAGGAATACATAATTATTACTTTTAGAATACTCTTTTTACATATCATGTCTTCCCTTTAGTTTAATGACTGCACTTTAGGCCTCATCCAGAAAGGTAATGCTTTGGTAATATTAATATGACAGACAGTGAGGAAAAATCCAAAGCCTATTGACTCTCTTAGAGCAAAGTATACAGTGAAAATATACATTATGTAATTCTAATGTACAGATTATACTTCTCTGAATTAGCTAATTTGAAGAGATTAGTGAGTTCATGTGGTCATTCATTTAAAACAGAGCAGACAAACTGAGCAGGATTTTAGTTATTCAGCTAACAAATGCTATACAAAAATATTTGGTTAAAAAAAAATGAGGAACTAAAAAGAATAAGTCCAAGAACAAAGCTCTGTCCATGTAATGCTTTCAACACATCTGATCCTGGTTACCTGATGTGAAAAGGCTTAATAAGAAACCATATTCAAGCACAGAAAAATCCTAAGAAACCACTCTCTTTAAAAATTAAAAAAAAAAAGAAATAAAAGTATCAGGTGTGTTCTAAGAGCATCTCTCAACCCCTAAATTTTGTTTTTATAAATTATATGTAGGCCCGTAATACAGAGACTGTTATATACATATTTAATAAATGATATCTTGTTTAGTACTCTGATTGACTGTCTCCTCTAGGAATGTCTTAACTTTTATATTGCATTATACTAGCTCTCCTGAAATTCTTAAATAACCAGTAGGTGGTTTTTACCTTGTAAGACATATTTTAGAAGTCAGGCTAGAGTAGTCAAAGTTAATTATGAGTGAGTCCAAGCTAATACAAGAATTGAAGTTTGTTTCAGGACTTTGCATATCAGTTGAGTGCTGGCTGTTGTGCTCAGAGATGTAAAAACTCTTTTTCTAGCATGTAGCATATAAGTTTCAAGATTACCTCTTCACCCGAGCATTTGCAAAGTACTTATGTAAATAAAAGAAATCTGTATAATGTATAAATAACAAGTAATGTATTTTGGCAGAAAGAACTTCATGCACAGTGAATAATGTTATCAGTCACAACCTAGTATCTGAAATTGCATCTAATATAGAATAAATCACAGAACTGTATCAAGCCGTGAAGTACTGTGAGCTTTACATATCTTTAAACCACATCCTTACTCAAATATTCTCATTTGGGCACCCAGTAAAAGGATTTTCTTCAATTACATTCACATAATTTTTAAAAAAAAAACAGTTCGTATCTTAAGATGGATCATCAGTGCACAGTAACTGACATTAGACAGTTGCATAACAGTCCAGGAGAACATTGTAAACATATTATATTGATTTAAATGGCACTTAGTTAGAATGTATACTTTTTTCTTTACCAAGGAAACTCCTTGAAAGTATGGAAGCTCAATTTACATTTCTGAATCCATTGAAGGGACAAGAAAAGGAGATGAATCACCCAAGCTTTTTCAGCAACTGCAAAAAGCTAACACATGAGAGAAGTAAAAATGCTACTCACCGACTGTAGAAAAGCCATTAGCCAACAATGTGAACAGACAAAAAATGTTCATAAAAGTCTTTCTTCATCCTACAGGATGTGTACCAGATGGCAAAGCCATACAGTGGGGCATTACTTCCTCGCACAGATCTATAAATTACCTGTATTCCTGAACAAAGGGGGCAGATAGATTTGCAGAACAAGCTATACAATTTCTTACAGGCGCTTTTTGTCTGGTAGAAGACCACATGTTGTCATCTTATTTGCAAAAGTTCAATTGTTGTCTCCTTATTGCAAAAGTTCAATACCTTCTGGATTTCTCAGGAGCAGCTCCTCACAACACCACTGACTCCTCCTTCACAGGACAGCCAACAAACTCTAACTTCCTTCTGAAGGAGCTAACCCACTCTCCTACAGCACTCTTCTTCTCATGGGTCACAGCTGTGGCCTGTTAAGGGCAGCTGTTCCTGCTCTTTGGTAGTTAGTACAGCTGCAACTCCTCAGGGGTGAGATTACCTTCTGCACTATCTTTACTTTCTTACATTCTATCCCCCCACAGTCACATACAAAGGAAAATTAGACTTTTCTACCTGTGTGCCTAACAGGTAGAAAAAAAACATACAGCAGAACACAAAGACCAGCCTAACACAAACTTTCTAGCAGGAGATGACTGGCTTGGTAAATGGAGAGCAGTGGATATTGTCTGGCTTTATCTCAGTAAGGCACACACCTTTTCCTCACTTATGAAACTGCCTTTATCTCAACTGGTAAGTTTCCACACCTTTGCTTTTCTAACTCTGTCCCTCCCTCCTGCCTAGGGTCAGTGAGTAAGCCTCTGGGTGAGGGCCCAGCTGCTGCACAGGGTCAACCCACCACAATATCCTTTAGTGATTTCTTTCAGTTACTTCCTTTGTACTGCATTAAAGCCGTACATTCTTCAGATATATCCTCTTGGACAACAGACTATTAGAAAGGCCACTGGCTGCAAAATGAAAGAAACACAGAGAAAAAAAGCCTTGAAATAAACAACCACAGTCAAAAGTGGTAATATTTACAAGCAATTATAGACAGAAAACACATTCTTCTCATAGCTATTCTAATACAGGAAAGATGGACTATGGAAAAAATCTTTCATGGAGTTGCCTATGGAATGTGAGACAAAGTGGAAGAAATGCCTTGTCATCTGTCAGATTTAAGGGGAAAAAAAGTAAGAAATGAGGAGACAAAGGTAATTACAACTGCTGACCTGATAATGAAATCCTGAGATTCCAGGAGATGTCAATTCAAAGCAGGTACAAATAAAAAAGTTCCAAGAAAAGAAGCACTTCACATTTAGTAGAAATTCTGTAAGAAAACCCTCAATCTAGTTGCATTCAAGAGGTTGACTATTTCATCTAACACCAAAAATAATCTGAATGAGATACATGATGTATTTGATCAACAAACTCTGTATCAAGACACATACATCCAAAGAAGAAAAAATAAACAAGAAAACAAAACTGCTGAGAAAGATTTCAGTATAACTTGTCATGTTACAGGCAACAAAAGATTTTACAGTCAGTCCCAAAGGAAGTATGCTTTTGTCAACTCACAAAAGAATAAAACTTGCATAAGAACAGAAATAAAAGTCTTTTCAATGCAAAAAATAGCAGAAAAGCACTAAAAAGCCATTTCCAGTATTTAGCCAGCACAATCTATACCAAATACAAAGATGAAAAGTCAGACACGGAAGAAAATGACAGCAAAGGAGTTTGTTGGCCTCACATTCTCATCTTCCATTGTTTTTAAGGAACAGCTAAGGTTTTTAATGCTTTAATTTCTTGCAGTCATTAAGAAAGTAGTAGCATCTTGCTCCATGGTGAGGGGATTAGGAATGGCTGAAACTCTTGGGAGTACTTTCCCACTCTTCACCTTTTTTCAAAACCTTTCTTTTTTTTTGTATCAGTTGTAATAGGAGCTATAACTGAATTCTAAAACCTCAACAAATATCCAGTAATTTACACAGGTTAATAAAGAAAAGTAATTAAAAGAAACAAAATCTCATGGTCTCCTGAAGGAAGCCAATAATTTCATATCAAAAAAAAGAGAAATATCCAACAGACTCACAAACAGAATATGCTTCTGTGAGCATTATTAAGTGAATGACTAGTAACTGACTTTTGGAGCACTATGTGCAGCCTCATGCCACTGACTCTGAAACTGAAAGCAGCGGTCAATGGGTGGTGCACAAGGCTACAAAGGGTAATCATATCAATGCAATCTTTTCAAAGAATGTATCTTCTGATTTTGATAAAAGTGCGCTACAGTAAAAATACAAGTTTTGAAGGCCTGGCAACAGTATACTCCCCAAATATGGACCACTAATGTCTTGGCAAAAGATCAGTTTTTCTCATGCATTATTAGCAAAAGAAAAAAATTTCCACTTTCTTTACACTGGCAGAAACTTGCTCCCTTCTCTGCTGTGTGGGCACAAGCATTTACTCATAGTAAACTGAAAGAAATTCACTGAAAGCTGGCTTGGCAAAATACTATCATCTGGATCAGTTCACATTTTGTTCACCATACATAGGAATAATTTTGCTGGGAAAATGAGAGCTCATGGACAGATGAGAGCTCTAGGTGGGATTAATTTCACTATTAATACAATGGAGTAAAAAAATAATTAATAAAAGAATTGCTAAAAGATTCAATACTTTTCAGCTTTGAAAAAGGCTCAGTGAGGGATTTTTAAGGAAAGGCTATTGGGATTATGAACATCTAGTATATTTAGTTTATTACTCTATTCATCTCATAAAACCAATTTGCTAATTTTGCTCTTGTTAAGATTTTGTAGTGAACAGGATGCTTGCACATACCTACAGATGCATAATTCTTATGCACACAAATCTTTTCCCTGTTGAGCTTGTCTGCTGTCCATTAACAGCCTTCACACCTCATTTGTATAACCTTAGTTTCTGTATTATTTGCTAGAAGCTGTCCTTTATAATACTGTTTTGATTTTACATAATGTGGTTATCAATTCCTTCTACAATTTCTTTTTCTTCCATTTCCCATAAAATTCCATTTTTATTATTAATCCTTAATTTTTTTCCCTAGCCAAGCTGTATATTTATGTTATAATTGCTTTTACGGTGGCTACAGCTTTTCAGTATTTTCTGCTATTTCAAAAATCAGACTTCCACTACAGAAGTGCCTTAGTACTGAAGACATTCCTTACATTTGCAATTTACAAAACTCAGTTTAGCTAGCTAACTTTATCAATCCGCAGTGTTTGATACCAAAACCGTGGTCTGTACATAATTAGTAGCCATGGAGACCATGAAAACACACAATATTAGACAAATGCATGGACCAGCAGGCTTCTGAGTTGCAGTTAGAGACTTAAATAAGTAAGTGCACATGGTTCACTGACCACAATTATACAACTAAAATATCTATCCTCATCTTCACCCCCATTTTAAGGAAATATCAAGAATCTCAAAGCCTGACTTAGCCAAAGAGCTGATGCCTTTGACTGGCTGTTCCAATTACCTCCATCAATCACATGGATAACAGCCCACTCAAGAAAAAGGTAATGACTCTGTTCACATCAGCAAGTAGGTATGAAGGGCAGAAATGAAATTACATTATGATTTTGCATGCAGATGTTTTAATTAGTTGGTATACAGACAGGTGAACAACAGAAGAAAAGCAAGTCAGTAGCACATCATCTGCCATTTAGTACATATCAGGCCAGCAGCCTCAGAGTTAGCATAATACTAGACTGAGTTAGAGATAGGCTTAGAAAAACTATACTGAGTGCAAGTAAGATGACAGATTGAATGGTGCCAAAGAAATTCCTCAAGCAAAAGGGAAATCAGAACTGGCAAAAGTGTGTCACTTTTATTTTTTTAAAAATTAATGATATACACTATAATAAATGTTTATGTGGGTATGTATATTAATTCTATGTATATAGTCTTCAAATTAGTGGTGTCAGGCATACTATTGTCAAGATAAGAAGTTAGAAAAACTAATGTTAGACATTTTGACTATTAAAAAATTAATAAATTCATAAAATGACCTTCTGTGCCTGAAGATGTGTAACATAGTTTTCACCTTTCCCCAAATTTAACACTGCAGAAATCTAATGTTCAGCTTTTCTAGTTACCTACCATGCAAGTTCTCAGATGTTCAGCTCTTTGCCAAGCATAAATGCCTAGCACAGCCTTCATATTCACCCACTACTACATGAATCAAATATATTTACATACAAAATGGAAAAATAGATCTTGACTTACCCTCTCCTCAAAAAATTCCCTGTAATAGGCAAATCCTTCCCTTCCCTCACTATGTCTTTTTTACTCCTCATTATTGAGCAGAGGCAGTATATTTGCTTGTCCATGAGTACAAGCTGGTAAATACCACCAAGAGGACACCTGACCTGTTGCATGCAAGGAGGGAACACAGCCAAATAAAGGAGTGTCAAGACCACCTTCACAATTATTCAAGTGAACTACACAAAATTAGCACATGATTACATCTGTTTGAGCTGTGTTGAGAAAACAGAAGTCCTATCTCCCACTTTTTCCTATCCTACCTGCACAATCCAGTTCCTCTATCAAACTGGCACTCCTGAGGTCCCTTGCCGAGTTGATTCAGTTTGTTCTGGCAGCAGAAAACTAATTCCTCAAAAGAAGAGCAGTTTTTTCCACTAGGTCAGCCAGTTAAGTTTGTTTTGCACAGAGGACAGAAATGGCAGGATAGAAGTGAAACAGAACAGAACTGAAAAAAATTACAAGAGAGGTAAAAAATTGCCATCCTTGTTCACCATTCACCTACAGGAGCAGAAGTCTGCAGAGCTCAGTGCTGAACCAGATCACACAACTGATTCAGCTCAAGAGGATCCTTTTCTTTTTTGGCAGGGTAATTTTCAGCTGTTTCAGTTCCCTGTCTGCACAGCCACACAACAGGTTATGCCAGCACAGCAGGGCATGGCAGTGAACAAGAGGAATGATGATAGAATCATACCCAAGATTAAACCTGGACAGAGTCCTGTTGGGTTCTAAAGTTCTAGCAGACTGCATGGTACACCAGAAGAAAATTCTCTCAGGAACTCACCTTGAGATGTAGTGAATGCAGGAAGATAAAATCCCTGAAAAGGTGCTTCATGTATTTTCCTAACAAACAGTCAGAAACTAAGTACAAGGAGGGCCTGTTCAAACTAAGGATTAATTTAAACATGCTTTTTCTGTTATTTCCTCAGCTATAGCTTTTATAAAAATTTGTAATTCTATGGCCAGTTTTGGACATTTGAAATACTTCTACATACTACTGAAATTGACCTTGGGCTATTTTAAGTTAAGAGTCATTTAAAAGCTAATTAACAAAAGACATCTCACTTTCTCTAGAGCATCCAAATATTCAAAGGTTATGCCCTCACCCACATCACCTTCACAAAATGCACAAGAGCAGTTCAAGAGCCAGTATCTCCCTGGTCACCTTCCATTTCCAGGAAGGTCTCCGTATTGCTACCCACTGGAAGACCCCTAGGGCATGCACAAGAATTTTAAGAGGCACACACACAGCCCTGTGGAGGCAAAAAACAACAGTGTGTCTGTATTAGTTTTTTGTGCTTGGTCCAAAAATGTGGCTTTTAACCTGCCTCCCAAGAGTCCCCAGTCACCACACATTGGTTCACACTGCAGAGAAGACTCAAAGTATGAAAGTGGAATTCACTTTGGACAAACCTAAACGAGATGCACTCCACAAGTGCACCTAATGCACTCCAACAATTACTGAGGTCACTCCATTGGTTTTGAGCTAGTGTGAGGCAAAACACACACAACAGTCTGTGGTGAAGCCCCCAGTACTAAGATCTGTTTCTCTGAAGCAGCAGCACTTGATATCAAATACTTTACTTACACTGAATGAAATCACAAAAGGTAAATTAACCAACTGAATTACAGTCAAAAGACTTACATAGGTACAGCACAAAATATTTTTTTAATTGCTACTTATCATTGAAGAATTGAGAGAGTACCTAATTATCCAAATACAGGGAATTTGTACATCTGAGGGGCTTTTTTCTGCAATGGCTGCTAGTTGGAATGTCAGCATCTAGGGGGTTTAAATTTATAGTTAGAAGGAATTAGAATATGTATTTTACTATCACCTCAAATGGCTCCAGGCTGATGTTTTCCCAACATCGAAAACACTGAAAAGCTCCTGAATGTGCCCTAATCATTAACTGCTTTCTAGATGCTAATAAGATCTCAACCATTCATTTTAAAGTAGTTTTCCTCAGCACACTTTTCATATGCACAGCTGAGTTTACTTTCTGGAGGCTGAAGCAAAGGTAGAGCATTTTTAGCAGGTGTTTGTTCGGTGCAGAAAAAGGTTCCTAGGACTCATCTGAATGTGAAGACCTGCTAAAATTATTCTGGGGTATACAAAAGCTGCTACTATTCTGGTAGGAAATACTGAAAATTATTACTATTTCACATCTAAAATCTCCCTTATGATTTGATGAGTCCTCACAGCAACTTACACATAACAATAATGGAATACAAGACATGCTATCAAGGAATTAAAAGATTTTTCTAATATTAAAGATAATCCATGATGTCCCAGTTTAATGCTATACAGAAATTTGCCTCAGATGGCTTTTCCAGAAAGATGTTCTGTTCATCAAAGCACTCACAGAAAGTCTACTTGAACCCTTTTCTGACATAACAATGGTGAAATGACAACTAGTATTTTCTCTAATTCTCTTTGATCAACTGCCAAGCCAACGAGAAAAGTCATGTACAGAAACCATTGTGCATAAACTAGAGCTATACCCTTTGGAATAAAGAAATAGGAACAGGCAGGTGAGCTTCCTTGAAACTTAACAACCACAGGAAATTCTTCATCAGTTGCTTTTTTCATCAGTTGCTTTTAACATGAACTTTAGAGTTTCCAATTTGATTTTTGATGCTAAGAAAAAAGTCTGAGTCTCACTCAGATTAGAAGGTCCTGCACACTGGAGACATTGGTAACAGCTTTAATTCTTACCATGCTGGAATTTAACTGCAAGATCAGACCTTAAGGCTTGACAGCTTACCTTCCTACTGTGGAACAGCACATTCCTAAAAGATAGATATCAGAATAACATTAGGTTCTGAAACATAAGATTCTCGAACAAATATATCCAACTTGAACCACATACATCTTACTAACATCACCATTCCCAAATTTTTTAAGTTCTGTGCAAAGTTCTTTCCAAAGAATTACATCATACAGCACTACCCTGTAGTCACATTTACTTGAAAAAGTGAAGAGATTTCTCTCAAAACTCTAAAAGCCCTCCTTAGCCTCCTGGATTATTCTACATATCTTTTACTGGTTTCTTCTTTTCTTTATTTTGTTAACTTAATGCCATGATAGATATCCACATGATCGGAAGGGTTTGGAATCTCTTGCAATAGAAGGTTAGGAGGGAAAGAAATTCCCCCTGCAAACTTTTCAGTCCGCTTGATTACAGCACTCATTTAAAAAGCCCACCATCAAGTACACTGTACAAAAAACAGAAGTACTTAAATTTAGATTCAGCTAAATTCTAGTAGCTGTGGAGTTATACCACATTGATTTACAACATCTATCAAGGGAAAGAAACACCATCAGAGCAACTATCTAAGAAGGAATTCTTTCAGGATGCCACAAAAACAGGAGAAAAAACCTGGAGACTACAAAAACATTCTCCAAACACCCCATTTTACATACGATTAGTTTTATGAATATGATACTACTCTTTTTTTTTAAGTATTAAATCAGCGTATACAAAAACATTCTCCAAACACCCCATTTTACATACATTAGTTTTGTGAATATGATACTACTCTTTTTTTTTTTAAGTATTAAATCAGTGTACCAGCAATGGTGAAGTTTTAATCAGCAGGAGTTACACACATAGGAACACCTGTTGCAACTTTATCACAGCATCCCTGGAGGTTTGTGTGTATTATCCACAGAAACACTTGTCCCTGCACTCTCTTTTAAAGGTGTTTCACAACTTTTTTCCTCACTAGGCTTAATTTACAGCTTATTCAAGCTTATCTTCAAGGCAGTTGATTTTAAGGAGCCTTGATTTGCTGTAGGCTTATTTAATGTCTTGCCTTGAGTATTCACACAACTAACACGAGAAATTAGACTAAAAAACTAGCATTTTTCTCACCAGATTATGTACTTACTTTAGGCATCTTGCTGCTTTCTCCCAATCTTTTCTGAGGTGAAGTTTCTGACAGGATCCATAGTAAGCCTTTGGTTTCTCACCATCTACACTGCTATGCCACTACACTACATCATATGAGAGTCATGTCAGTAGAAGCTATCTGAATACCGTCATATCTCATATCTCATATGACGACCATCGTCATATCTCTCTGAATACCTGGAAATCTTCTTCTTCCACAAACTTACTGCCACTCACACTTTCCCAGCACAGGATTTGCAATTACCTAGTAGAAGGATGCATACCTGCCCAACAACATCTCTTCGGCAGTCTGATTTGTCTTCCTGAACCCATGAGAATTGTTTTAAGAAGGGGTAAGAAATAGCAGTGTAGAAGTATGTTGGTTTGCAGAATTCCTAACTAGTACCTTATTCAATGTTTCTTCAAAAGTTATTGGATTAAGACTTTACAGACTTCACCTCAGGTCCTGTTATCAATTCCTTCCTAAGAGGCCCATCTCACAGCACCAAAATCAGCTTGATAAGAATAAAGGGAATTTCCTTTTTTTTTTTAAGGACAAGCATCATTTGTAGAGGTTCTAGAAGCCTTTCCATTCTGAGTCAGATCTGTAAGACACTTTACTCCATTTTAATTTCCAAAGAATGTGTATTATTTTTCATCCATACAACTTCCCACAAAATGATTCTGAATAAACAACTTACTTCCTAGATTTCAGTATGCATTTAAATCCCCTCCAGCATGCATCTTAAAAAAAAAGAAAAGCACCAATAATCCCACCTCCCAAAAAATCCAAACTATAACACCTGGAAAAAAAAACAACCAAAAAACACAAACCCAAACAAAACCACACAACATAATTTAACATATATTTTAATTTCCACTTTTAGATGTCAAAAGTCGCATACAATAGCCAAAAAAACCAACAAAATCCATGCATTAAAGATTTTTTTAAAGGAAAAATACTCCACATAAATTCTCTACAATATACAGGACAATGAAGAAAACTAACAATTTCATAACCACATAGTAAGTACTAAAAGCACACAAAAATTTTGTAGTTCAAAGCCCAAGTGTATTCTGGTTCTTCACGTTCTTCACTTTACTACATAGTAAGTGACATAATTGAATTAGAAAAGGAAAAAGTAAAAATATGTATTTCTATAGTTGTGATTGTAAGTACATAAGCAATTCTTAATATATTTATTTTATAGGTCTACTTATACAATCTGGATGCTGAATACATAATGAAATGTCATAATACGTCTGTAATTATTAAAATTACTGTTCTATGTAACGTATATAAAGCTAAATTCATGTTGAGTCACTTCTTGAAGGTCATGGTATATATCAAAAAACATTTTACTGCTCAAAAATAGGTTTTGTTATACAAAGCTATTCCCCAACCATTGAAGTCAGACAGTGGAAGTCTTGTTGCTTATCTCATAGTATAAGAAAAAGACAATGCATTTCATTCCTTACATCATTCACCCACATTGTAACAGCAGGATGGAGCCCTGTTTTGCAGGATTTTGCAAAATGTACACAGAAGATTATTCTTAAGGGTTTATGCTAATTTTTTTCCACTTGACAAGTTAGGCATAAAATAGGCCTCAGTAAATTAGTTTGAAAACAAAACAAGTAAACAAAATATCACATACAAGTCTCTTACTTGCAAAATGAAATTTTCTAAGATAACTGCCTAATTAAGTCTATTTTTCCCAAGCACTTTTAATGCAATTACTGTTCTTTTTAAAATTTAGCTTATTTTTTCAATTGTTTTGGGATAAAATAAAATAAAACAGCCAAAAGGCTATGCTCTTTTTTTATTAATTAAAAACATCCCACAGGAAAAAGGCTGCTACCTGCTCTTTTCCCTTATGGTTATTACCTTTCTGTTCCCCAAGGACACCTTTTTCAGGCATTCTGTTAAACTTTCAAGAAGAATCCTGCCATACACAACACTACAAATATAAGACCATTTCTGTGTAAGAAGTGGAGAGTTGCATAATGCATCTACATATATGAACAGAATGTAAATTATTTCTTTTCTTTAATCCACACTTCAAGACATTATAAATATCTAATAAGAACTAAAATTTGTTCTCATTTCTAGTTATTATGTCCTCTTGTTGCATAACAATCTCACAAATCGCAGACAACAGCATCTATACTTGCTTACCTACAAAAAAACCCAGTCAACTATGGCTAAATCAACATTAAAGGTGCAATTCTGTGTCTGTATATCAGAATTTTGCATGCTAGACTTCCAAAACATGGCCTGATTATCACAGATTCTGTTACTGTCCAATTAACAAAGCCAGCAGACCAACTAAAGGTTATCCCAGAACTAAGACAGTCCTCGTGAAATTCACAATCACTAATTTTTAAGGTAAATAACATGGAATTTTTTCCTGCAGTACTGGAAAAGGAGATAAATATAAACGTAGAAAAGCAAATGAAAACATGCTGTAATGGGTATGCTCTGTGCTGCTAAATATGAACCACAGACATGGAGCGTGGGTGAAGATGGAAGTCTTTCAACTGTATTTGGATAAGTAAACTCCAAATCAAGAAACACTGAGTACACAAGACTTCTTATCCCTGATCTACAAAAACACATAAATCTCCAAATTAATGGCCATTTCTTATGCAAGTAGGTATTATTTCCCAACTATACATGTATGACTTAATCTCTTTCTTTAGATGCTTTTAGTTTCAGTGTTTCTACTTCTTCCCATTCAAAAGAAACAGTACTAGAGCAAGCAAGTTAAACTTTAAGTACAAGAGTCTGCTGTATCAGAGACATTGCAGCCACCTATTTTTGTTCCATACTGTGCACTAAAAAATGGGGGGGAAGCAAGGATTTTCTTCCTCTAAGTTTAAAAGGTAAAGCACAGTTAGACTACAAAGAAGAAATGAGGCAATTTTACTGATCACGTTCACAAGATTAAGCTCATCATCCTAGCCACATAAAAAGTCAAAAAAGAAAGATGTACGGCCACAAATGGCAAACAGAGAGATCTCCTAGTTTCTATGGATAAACCCAAAATTATGATAGTTGTACAATTAAGAAAGGTGAAAATCAATGTTACTCTGAATCCAGAATGTTTTAATGGAAGCACAGCATTTCTCTAACTAAGACTCCCAGGAGATGCTACTGCCTTTAATATATATTTTGAAGAAAAGTGCCCAATAAGGTGTAATTCTGGACAGAAGTCAGATCACAGACAAAAAACTAAGTAACTTCAATTTAGACAATTAGGGCAATTTGACAATAACTCCTAGGAAACACAGTGTCAGTCCTCCCCCTTCCTCAAACACCTCTATTAGAAAGTTTCCCACTAATTCCAAAGTATGAACAGAACCACCATCATCACTAAGAGATCTTGCAACTTGCATGTTATTAATGAACAGTTAGAGGAAAGTCATGAGAAGGCACCTCATCAAATAGGAAAGAGGCACATGACTTTTTAGTTGGGAAACAGACAACCAATACATTTCTAAAACAGTCTGATCAACATATAGTGACACCCTACGTATTTTGTTTGCCGCATTTCTCAAAGATAATTTTTACAAAACATTCATATCACTAAACTTCAGATCTGCCCAGGCAACTGCTTTGGTGGCAGTTCTCATGCAGATAAGGGCCTCACCATCTCAGAAGAAAGCTTGCTTCAAAGTGATACATTCAGACACAATGTCCACACTCAGAGCCATTTCAACCAACTACAGAGTCTCAGACACAAAGACAGGGCTGCAATCTTCCTCACTGCAGGACTACCTGGACATCAAGGTCTGAGTAACACATTCAGAAACATTTGTCTGCTTTACTGTGTAGGTTATGGCAACAGCTATCTTTGAAAATGTTTCAATCTTTACACAGAGGAAGAAAGGAAGAACAATGTATCTGAAGAAAAATTTGCCTAAACCTTTTACTCCCTTTATGAAAGGGAAAGGCTGTACCCACCTTGAAAGCAATACTGAACACAGTAAAACTGTCCTGAAAAAAAGTTAGTCTGAAAGCTTTTCCCTAAACAAGGAAGAAACAATACAAAATGAGAAGCAAAGACAGAAAATGGTGTTCATATCTGGTGAGGACTTTCTGACAGACCTGCCTCAAAAGCAGACAAACTGAATGAAGTTATAAGCCAACCCAAAATCTGACAAATTTTTATCACTAATATTCTGAAAAAACCAAACATGTAACAAAACCTCGAGTTTTGGCCAGCTACATTAAATGCTTACTGGAGAGAAAACAAGAAGAGAAGCAAATAAGAAGATAATGGGGATGGAGAGAAAAAAATCACAGAACAGGAGCAACCAGAGAGAAAGAGAGTATGTTTTTTTCCATTGGGCTAGTGGAGATGGCAACATCATTCAGAACTCTCTGGACGGTTCCAGTCAAGGGTCTGCTTTAGTCACTGACAAAACAAGAAAGGTCACAGATTATATAACTGTTACCAATGCCACCACCAGTGAAGGATGACCTAATATTGATTCAACTCTGGCCAGAGCACACAATTTCTCCTCTTTTCTAGCCAACTTCAACATTACAAAATTCTGTACTTAGTACACTAGGTCCAGCAACCTGACACCACTGGTAACTGATTAACAACTATTCTGTTAGAGCTATCCCAAACATGAAAGGCTTGCAAGGGGCAACCAGAGTAATTCTGTACCTGTACTTTACTAAGGAAGCACTGATGCACAACAGTACCTACAGAGCATGCATAGAATCCAGCCTTTACTGTGAATGTGGAGATCTCTCCTCTTTTTCATTTATCTACCCCACATTTCTTCTTTCTCTATGACTGTTTCCTTTTTAAAAGTAGATATCCAGAACACTTAAATGACTAAGCTTTGGACATTGTGAGTCCAACTCTGTTATTCCATCACAAAAATCTCCCAATTTGACAGTTAGCACCACAGCCCTTTTAAAATGCATTTTACCATAAAAGTAAACTCACGACAACATAATACTGAAGCTCTATTAGTAGCTCATATGCTTGCACTACATATGAAAGGCAGGTTCCAAACTTTGGAACTTAAGTAAGCAGTATCTTGAATCTGAACACTTCATTAAACCCTGGTTTATGACATTTTCACGGTTCCACTCTTCACAAATTAGAAAAGTTATTGAAATGATAACACACAAAGATTAGAATTCATATTTCTATCCACAAACCAGTGAGGCTTCCTATGTGCATAAGACATAACCCTGTAGTTCGCAAGTTTCACAGTTTTGTAATCAGTCAGTTGTATATTTCCTCCTGTTTCAGTAAAGAAGCCTAACTCTACAACTTTCTATACAGAGACTCAAAAATAAGCATGAGTGTCATCTCCAAGTCCATAGATGCTGTATACACAAAAGTATTTTTCCTGATTTCAGGAAGACAGTTCTTTCATGCTGAGAAAATGTCCTAATTATGGACTTCGTTCTTATCATTGACTCTTAACTAAAAGACCTTGACAGTTTGGGAATAAGAAAAGTTAACAAATAATTTTTGTAAAAAAAGCCCAAAGTGCTACATTCTGCATAAATTTGCATTTGAACACAGTCAAGTTACTTATTGTTAAGTAAACAATAACCAAGATTTCTATTTCTCTAATCCACTGTACCTGTCCAAATTTGCCACAAGTGAAAAAATACACATTTGTTTCTAGATGGAAACTAGCAATACATACACAAACACAGAGGTCTACCAAGCAAAACTAAATACAATAACTTGCTCAAAACAAAACAATGTAATGAAACTAAGCTTTATGACAAACATTACTCACTCTCAATATTCTCTGGAGCCATGTGCATCAGTCTCTACAACAGATAAGAATAACAATGTGCCCAAATAATTTTTACATGTCCTCATTTAAATATAAACACGCAACTTTACTCCAAATTAATTCAACAGAATTACTCCTTCCTAAGTAAATTTAAATTCCATCTGAGTATAACCATAAGGTGCAGTACTGATTATTTTCTAAACTGAGTATACCAAGTCTAACAGGAGCATAAATCTGTATGCCTGTGCTGATAAGACCACAAGTACATACTGCTAAGAAAACAAACATATGCCTATGATCTTAATTAGAAAAGCTAAAGGAGTCATGTTATGTTAATGATCTAATTTCTGATCACTAAGCTATTCTAAATGTTAAAAAAAATAGTTCACATACCTAACCTTTTCATCCCTACACTTATTCCTCCATACAGCAGCAATTATTAAGAAGAGTACATTTTTTAATTTGCTGTCTTTTCATAGCTGAAACAGCAGAAACAGCTAGGGGGTCCAAATCCCCCAAAGTACAAATATTCTGTTTCCAGGTTAAAGGACATGCTGGAGCAGAAAATAACATTTTATTTCAGGTTTACAAACACACACAAAAAGGGAGGCTAGGAAAATTGTAAGAAACCAAGGTGTCCCCTTTCAAAATGGGAAAGTAATTCTTTGCAAAAACTGTTAGCCTGGAATTCAAAACAATTACATTAAGGTGAAAAAACCCTAAAACTGTTCTGTTTGGTTATGCCTCTTGGCTTTCCTCTAAAAACAAAACTACTAAAATTAGGCCAGAAGCTATTCTCAATGAAATTACAAATTATGATACAAAGTTAAAAGAGTTTAACAATGATCAAACAGGATTTACAGTACCAAATAAGTGTATTCTGAAAGACTATCTGAACCTATTGAGAGACTAAATCGTTATTTAAATTACAACACCATATGTGCCCAGTAATGCATTCTGGGAACACTTACATGTGAAAATTATTACAACTCTCTGATCAAAAGAAAATAATAACCCAACTTACACACCATGAAGTTGTACAAAATATGCAAAGAGAAATATGCACTGTGTCGGCACTCCCTCCCCACTTTCACTTTTACAATAATAGGTAGTGGCACACATGTCCTATCCTTCAGGAACAAAGGGAACAAACCCCCCATGTGACTTTTGCATCTGGTCCAACACGCTCTATCCATATCAAGGATCTGACTGCCTGGAATTTACAAGCACGCTAAGGATTTCCACTTGTATCTACGGTGCTTTTCTAGCGATATATTGTTACAATCACCTTGCGGCCAAGCGCTTCCCAGGAAGGGAAGGAGGGGAAGGCTCCAGCCTCCGCGACACCCCTGGCTCCCGGCAGCGGGATCAGCACTCGGCAGAGGAACAGCGCCGGGGGCTCCCGCGGGCTCGGAACGCCGCTCGGGTTAAACACCGCTGGCGGTGATAAATAACTCCAGGGTTAACTCCAGGCCTCCTCTCCCATCAGTGTCCCCTCTTTCACTCAAGCATCCTCCTACTCCTAAGCGAGCTCACAACGCTGCTTTCCATGAACAATCATGTCTTCCCAGGCTCCCGGTGAAACCTACTGAGCTTGACGCCTAAAAATTTCGCCGGTATCTCTCGCCCCGAAGCGGCGCTGACGGCCGTGCACAGCGGAACCCCTCGGGGCCCGGCTCCTGCGCGGGGCACCGGGATACCCGCCGAGACCCCGGCAGAGGAGCCCCAGCCCGTCACACCCGCACCGGCTCCGGGAGCCCTTCTGTGCAACGCCGCAGGTCATGTGCCACGGGTTTATTACAGGATCATCCGTGCGCTGCGAGCAGCAGCATCATAAATGCCCTCCTCCCCCTCCCAACAGAGAGCACACAGGCACAGGCATCCCCACCCACCCCCTCCCAATCCCCAAAGTAAAGGCCGGGGAGGGGGAGGGGAAGGAGCCATCCCAAAGGAGCTGCCGTGCGGAGCGTGCCGAGCTGGGCATTCCCGCGGCCGGGAGCAGAGGCCGCCTCCCGCCCGGGGAAGGCAGGCCCGGCACCTGCCGGCCCGCAGCCTGCGCCGGCCGCGGGCTCCCTCCCTTCCCCAGCGCCCTCGCACCGGCGGCTCCGCCGCGCTCGGAGGAAGCCGGGCCGCGTCCCGGCCCCCGATCCCCTCCGGCACTCGCCCACCCGCGCACTCCGTCCCCTTCGCGCGGGTTATCCCCGGCTCGGTCCCCGTGGCTGCGGCGCCCGCCCGCCTGCGGCAGCGCTGCCCATTGCCGGCCGGCCCCGCTCACGCTGTCCGCCGGCGGCCGGAGCGCCGCCCCCACGCCCCGACCCCGGCC